>NC_090778.1:13514166-13817500 GCF_040054535.1 Antennarius striatus | reverse complement strand
CTTAACTCATCATTTTTTTCTACCATTTTTGTTGCTTATGCATAATTTCTAATTTCCTTCCTCACCAAAAAAAATTACTATCATCTAGTTGTAATGTTGCTTCTCTTTGAACTTCATTTAAGCATTTTAATCATTTAGTAAACTGCTCAAAACCAGTGTAAGAAGCTATTTTCTGGAGTTTTATCCAAAATAAAGCTATTCCAGGCTTTAATCATTTCTTTTCTTTTCTTTTCTTTTGCTTTGTGTGTGTGTGTGTGTGTGTGTGTGTGTGTGTGTGTGTGTGTGTGTGTGTGTGTGTGTGTGTGTGTGTGTGTGTGTGTGTGTGTGTGTGTGCGTGAATAGGACCAAAAACATCTCCTGTTTTTCACACCTTGATCAAGTTTCACAAAATGATCATTTAAATTAACTATAGATTTGTAGATATTTAGAAACAGAAAAAGAAAAAAATGAATGAAAATGAAAATCAAAGGAATGAACACATTTCCTGTTGAAGATGAGGAGCGTATTTGGTGCTCAGATGTGTGTGTTCATGACTTCTCAAACTGTCCTGCATGTCAACATAGGACGGTAACGACTCCTCCGTCATCACCTAGAGGACAGTCCTCTGCTGGCATCAGCAGTGTTTCCACAGAGAATGGATCAATACATCTAAAAGACAGGATGGGTGGGGTGTTGTGTCTTCATTTTATTTCTTTTATTTTTGGTAGGTGAAGTAATTTGAAAGAAACCTTTTTTGGTTTGACCCTGTCTTTGGCCTTGAATCTCTAGTGTTTACATATTTTGTACATGTTGACCTGTTTACAGCTTTGTCCTCCAGCTCCTCTTCATTTTGCAGTAGTTACAGCTTGATCTGCCCCTCCTTCAGAGACTTCTCCTCCTTGATCTTCTCCTGCTAGCTGAGCCTCATTTGAAGTCTCCTTGTGCTTCAGTCGGGATCTGGGGGCCATCTCCCTCCTGCAGCTCCTGCTCTTTCCCCTGTTTGATGTTTATCTCCTGAAGAGGAGACAAATTCTCCTGCTCCTCCAGACAACTCACTCTGCTCCAGAATGCTTCACAATGTCATGGATGTCTGTATGGACCTTCAGCAGCTCCCTCTCTGTGCTCCTAAGTGGCCATTTTTATTTGCATGAAGCTTCTCCAGGAAAACCTGCAGCAGCTTCTCAAGCTGGAGGCTGATCCACCCCACATCTCGGCCTTGGTCGAGACTCACAGGGTTGTCCAGCTTGTTTCTCAACAGTTATTGAGAAACACCTCAACATTATTATTATTGTTGTTGTTACTGTTTTTGTTACTGTAGCCGCAAGAGGACAAAAGCCAGTGTCTTATTGTGCCTGTCCCATGTCCGGATAAATACAGAGGGTTGTGTCAGGAAGGGTATCCAACATAAAACTTTTGCCAAATCAAACATGCGAATCAAACCTATGACTTCCATACCAGATCGGTCGAGGCCCGGGTTAACAACGACCGCCATCGGTGCTGTTGACCTACAGGGTGCCGGTGGAAATTGAACAACTGTTGGTCGAAGGAGAGGAAGAAAGTGTGTCCGTAGGAAGAGAGAGAAAAGGAACGCCAATAGTATAGGACTGAGAGTAGGAACGTTGTTATTGTTTTTGTTGCTGTTGTTGATAATAATTGCTAATAATTACATCCCGCTTCAAAGTGATGATATATTGTAATGGTAAGCGTATGTGTGTTCGTCTGTTCATCTGTTCGTTCATCCGTTTGTATGTCCACCAGATATCTTCCTAACTGTTGCAGACAGAAAGATGAAACAAAAAAACAGATTACTCATGCAGCAAAGGGGATGAAAATGAGATGATGAGCTTGACCTTGAGAAAGCTAGGTCGTGGTGTAATTTCAACTTTTGTACACTCAGGAACCGGACAAGATAGAAAGACGAGGGAGAAGGCCAGTGTGAGTAAGACGACATAATTTAGTTTGAAACATGAGAGCTTGAAAATAGTTTATTTCATCAAGTTGGGAGATTGATAGTCAATTCAAATAATGTTTTTTTCTTCTAGTTTAACCTGATGATTATAAATGTATGTAAACTCCAAATCATCATCACATACAAGCCATACAATTTCATAGAAAATTAGTAAGTTAAGTTAATTAGATTTATAGTTTTATCTTTCTGGACTGTACACATCTATGGTATAGCCAAACGGATATTGTGTGCATGTCTAACACATAATTTCAGCATAATTTCTTGGGAGACTGGGCTGAGCTATGTTTCAAGACAACCCAAAAAAACAACACAGAGTGACTCTCCTGCAGAAAAAAACAAAAGGATTGTTTGTCAAAAGATTTAATGTGCCTTATATTTGTGATTTTCTTGTTTGCTTAGAGTAATGGGACTGGTAGCTTGACATAGTTACACAATCATAAAAGTGTTTGGACCATAATGTGGGCGATTACATGGGAGGAGGATGAATAAAAGGTTTATTGAGACTTGGCACAGAGGTTGTGGAGATTTTTTTGAAAACGCTGTCGTGTGGACGCATCGAAAACGATTTGCGTCCACACGACAGCATTTTCAAAAAGATCTCCGTCCACACGTAAACACAGCAGTGCGTTTTCGAAGACGGCTATAAGCATCCCAAACCATGTGGTGGCAGTATTGAGTCAAATCCATTACGAGTGGCCCACTCAGTACGAACACGGTGGACTATTTCCTAATCTTCTTCGAAGGAGATATTTAAGCTCCGACGTTCGTCTTTGCTTATTAATTAAATATTGTTTTGGTCGATCGGTGGTCCAGTCGGAGGTGAGGTGCAGCTATTTTCTGCTGCACTGTGTGTCCAAAACAATTTTTTAACCAGTTTTCAATGTCTGGCTGATAATTTACTGGCAAATGCGACGCTGTTTTACTCCTAGAACTGACTTTAACGTTGGTGTCTCACCGCCGTGAATCTCACAGCAAGTCGCTGCCAGACAGAATACACAAGCCTGAGTACATCAGAGGGACAGCACATGTTAGAGGTTTTGGAGATAAAGTCAGAGAAGCCAGACTGAGATGGTTTGGACATGTCCAGAGGAGACATATTGAATATATTGGTAGAAGGATGCTGAGTTTTGAACTGTCAGGTAGGAGGCCTAGAGGAAGACCAAAGAGGAGGTTTATGGATGTAGTGAAAGAGGACATGAAGGTAATTGGTGTGAGACAAGAGGATGCAGAAGACAGGGTTAGGTGGAGGCAACTCCTGAAGAGAAAAGCCGAAAGGAGAGGATTAAATTATCTGCAGTGCACGAGCAGAAAACCATTATGGTGAGAGATTATTTTTTACTATTGTTCCTGTATTTGTGATAAACATAGATCTTGTTGTACAAGTGGATGGATTGAACCTCTTTTAGGGTATTTTTAAGGAGTTGATTCTGCTTTTTTTGATTTCCTTTTTCCAGCTAAATATGCTTGCCTGTAACATCATACATACAGTAACTGCATCATCCGGCCATCAGACCAGTTAGGTTTAAGGACATCTGAAAATGTCAGAGCTTTCAAAGTAAATCATAGAGTGGGTTTTCATATTTAAAAAAATTGTGATGGCGAAAAGTAACTAATGACATTTTCGTTTATTAAAATGCTATGCTCTTAAAGGCATATGTGTATCATTCTTGCCAATATAAACCTGTGGGGAATTATTCTGACACTGACAAAGATAGAATTTTTCAATACAGTGACTAAAAGACAGATTTGCATAATGGCCACTGTTATGCAGCAGTATCCTGTTATTGGAACATTCTTTTGATAGACAGGGACAAAAGGAAGTTAGGGACATGGAAATAAGAAAGGAGAGCAGAGCTGGTGTGGAAGGAGTGGGAGAGGGACAGGTGAGGAATGTATATGGTGGATAAAAGATGAGAAGAGCTGGTGAGCCAATGATGAGAGGGATGACAGAATACAAGAAGAAATGGTGAGCATAGGAGGCTGCTTAAAGGGATGAAGAGTACCAGACATGAGAGGAAACAACACATAGAATAAATTGTAAGTAAAAAGGCCCAATATAACTATGGCACTCTACAGAGAAGCAATTTTTCTTTTTTATGACTCATCTGTCATTATGACAATCATTCAGCTGCTGATGTGTCCAGTTGCCCTGGAGTTCATTTCTTGGAAAAAAGAAAAACATGAGAAAACAGAGCTTCAAAAAGGACTATTTCTACAGAATTTGTGACCCACTGCAACTAAATCTCAAATAATGTTGTAAATTTTATGTTGTCATAAGCCTCAAAAGGTAAAATAGGTCATTGTTGCCGAGAAGAAATTACAGTACATTGTAAGCAGAAGCAAATAGTAACCATTAATTGATTTTGATATTTAGACCAGTTATTTTAGTCAAAAATACAGTTTATATTAGTCCTGTTTACACAAATATTATAAGTAAAAGAGAATAAACATCCACAAGATGTAGTACTGAAAGTGTACTTCCTCTTCTTCACTTTAATACTTTAAATACTTTTTCATGAAAGTCCTTGTATCTGTTTTCCTAAGGATTTTGTGGCACCTTCTAAAACCTTTATCTCATAACATATTCTTGCTCTTCCTTTATCACAAAGACAAGCCTTGCTTGTTAAACACACAGAATCCATCAAGTGAACAAAAATGCATAAAAATGATTAGTAGAACAGACAATAAATTCTCTAAATTAAATGTGCTTAAAGGAGTTTTTTTTTTTCATGTAATCACAGAGAAAATTGCATTTTTTTTTCAAGAATGTCAGAGAAATCAAAATGCAGAATATACACAATGCACCAAATCTGACAGCGTTTTAAACTATGGTCCAGTTGATACAAAGTATAAAACATGAATATTATAAAACAACAAATAAAACACAAGAGTGATGAGGAATATAAGTTGGGAAACCACAATAATACTCATACACAAAATCAGTTTCATTTGTGCATTTTAAAGATTTTGCAAAATAAAGAATAAAGTGGCTAAGTGGTAGAGCGGGTGAACGAGCGGGTCGTCCAATGTTCCAAGATCAGCGGTTCTATTCCCGCTCCCACCTAAAAACACACCTGGAGTGTGAGCTGACAGTGGGAGGTGTCGGCTCACCTCCGGAGCACTGCCGAGGCGCCCTTGAGAAAGGCCCCATCCCCCTCACAAGCTGCTCATTTTGGCGCACCATATAGGAGCTGCCCGCCACTCTACCTCCCATTGCATGCTTATGGCCCCCTTGTGTTTGGTTTTGTGTATTTCAGGGTCTTGTACACACTAATATGGATGCGTGTGACTGACTAACATACTAGAGTGTGCATTCTTAATTTCCCTTCGGGGATTACAACAGTATATAAAATAAATAAAAATAAATTTTAAAAAAAGTCAGCTTTGACTTTGTTCACACAGTTAATGTATTAACTGCAGTGCTTGACTGCCCCCTCTGGTGAAGGGTAGAGCTGGTTGGTCTAAAAATGTGCAGTGGTCAATGAACAATTGTATGGATGGATGGATGGATGGATACTTTGTTGGCTGCCAGTCTTACACAAAAAAAATTTTTAACGATTTTAAAATTAAAACGGTGAATATGTTGCAGGTGCTGAGGACATATTAATTGAAGGACTGACTGGCAGAAATATGTCTCATTTAAGGTCATTCACATAGTTATGTGTCAATTAATAAACAATATTTCCTAATATACTTTTGGGAATTTTTCTGTACATTACTGACAATAAAGAGATTATGCAGCAAACAATGGAGCAAATATTTTTTTCTTTTAATCAACAAATGTCTCAGTATTACTGCACATGAATACTTCCATGGTTTTCTGCTTTATACAATTTATAATTTAATTCCTTTGGCTTTGAAAATAATTTCCATCCATTCATCCATTTTCTTCCGCTTTATCTGCCTCAGCGGGTCACAGGGAGCTGGAGCCTATCCCAGCTGGTATAGGGCGTGAGGCAGGGGACACTCTGGGCACGACGCCAGTGTGCAGCAGAGTCACACACAAAGACAGACAACCAAGCACACACACACCTGTAAAAATCAAATCATTTCACAACATATTTTAACACAAGACATTCATCACAGCAACTGGCAGACTTGTGTTTAGTAAAACAGGAGGTCAAATTACTCCACAAGACGGTTAAATATCTATCCAGTGAAAGTTACTTGTAACAATAAAGTCAAATACCAACATTCCAGGAGTTTTTTTTTAAAGGGACACAAGAAAAAGTGAATAAAAACATAAGGAGCCAAAATTGTCTCAAAATACCACCACACAATATATACAATACAATAATATCCCCAAGAAAAATGCTGACAATACATATTTAAGTATCACCTCTCAACATTTTTTCATTACACTACATTCTTAATTTAATTGACCGACATCTTGGTCAATTCATCAAAAGTAAAATTTTTAAGTTGGGTTTCATGTTACATTTGACTTGACTTGCAAAAACAATATGCACCTTTATTTAAACTACATATTTTCTCAGATGCAGATTGTTTGTACTTTTCAGACATTTATAGACAAAGTGAAATGCTTTCATGTTACATATTTAACTGTGCTCTTCTCTGGTAGCAAAATATACTAAAAAATCTGCCTCAAATTGCTGCCACCATTTGTGTTTGTTTGGCGTCTGAAGTCAGTCAGACTGAAAAAAAATATTATAATTGCATTTTAAACACACACACACACACACACACGCACACACACACACACACAAACACACACACACACACACACACACACACCTTGACATTGACGTCCCTGAAATAGGACACAGTTCACTTAGCTGTAACGGTAATCAGCCATGAGCTTCTCTCCCTGAGGTTCCTTCCATCCCCACTAACCCCCGCCCCCCACTCCCCCTTTAGATACAGGGGCAGGACTCATTTGTGTGTAAAGCTTGTGCTTTATGTATGTGTGTGTGTGTGTGTGTGTGTGTGTGTGTGTGTGTGTGTGTGTGTGTGTGTGTGTGTGTGTGTGTGTGTGTGTGTGTGTGTGTGTGTGTGTGTGTGTGTGTGTGTGTGTGTGTGTGTGTTAGTACGTATGTACACTATGCATGCTAACCTTGAAATCTCTCGGACTTGATCATTTCACACAGGTATATTCACTGCCAGGTCTTCCTTGTCTTTTGTCATCCCTCCTTCCACCTTTCTTTCCAATCATATTCTGATGGTTCTTTTTTGGTTCCCCTCTTCTCTCGAATAACTCATTTTCACATTGAAGAATCCTTTTGTCGATTTGCCCATCTCTCTTTAGCTATTGTTGATGGTTACATCTGCCTGTCACATCTCTCGTCTTCCTGACATATTACCATTTGTCTCCGCACTCCAGTATTCTACCTCTTCATATTTTTCTCTTTGAATTGCTCAATGCCACTCTGTGACATTGCAATGGATTGGCAGTTATACTTTTTTTCTCATGCTGCTAATTCAATTAAAAAAAGCAAGATGCCATCTCGACAATTAGGCTTTCCAATTATCACTCCACTCTCTGTCCGAATGTGCACTGCCCCCCCATCTGGTGAAGGTTTTTCTTTGTGCGGGAAACTGAATTGAAATGTAGTTGCAGCCTGAGTGATAAGACATGCTCATCACTGGAAAAAGAGAGAACAATATTAATTTTACAAATGTTCACTGCTCACACATTGTTATTGCATTTGCTCATTTTTTCTGATGTCATTCATATGTGCCATTATAACCCTGTAGAAGGGCATAATCACTGTCAACCAAAATAAGAAAAATATAGATTTCACTCAATCAAAAATTGTATAAATGTAACCATCAGTGTGTTTATAAATTAGTGAACTTCAACTGGCAGTCAGTGGTCCACATCTGGCCCACCAGAGCTTTCCACTGGGTTCCTAGAAGATAGATACCATGTAGATACCATGATGACAATTTAGGATGTTCGAGGATTTCTTTTAGCAAATGAACTGGGAAAGGTTACAGTTGTTTTGAATTCCCTCCACTTGAAAACATTGATGGTGGAATGGCTGATGTCAAAATCTTTTGAGATCTATTTTAATTCCTAGTTTTAATTAATTAATTACTAGACTATAAGTAGCTACAATTGTCTTTCTGGGGGCATTAAACCACTGATCATGTCTATCTGATGTAATACAACTGTGTGTAATTTTAACTATTTAAAGTGGGAGAGCAAGGCAGAAACATATCTTGTACAAAAATCCGGAAGCCAGACCTCCAGTGGATTAAGTTCATTGCCCAAGCTGTGTGCTGTGTCCCGCCTAGCCCTGGAAATCTCCAGGGCTAGCCAGGAGATTTCCACATTAAGAGAGGCAAAAAAGATTGTCTACCCATGACCAGTTGCTGGTATTAATTGCTGACACCATCTCCAGACCCATCAACAACACGTACAATGTCAACAGTCAGACAGACATCACCTTTGTTGGAGATGGACAGCAGCCTCAGTCAGATAAGTCCAGATAAGCAGCTGGACAAGTTATCACCGAATGAGACTGACAACTACGAATTGATCTGGGGAGTTATCCAGTTCCAAGATCATATGATGATATCTACTCAGGCCAGATACAGTTCTCTGTTCAAAGCATGTGATTCTGTGGGCAGTTCCCAGAGGACAATGTGGAAGACAGCAAACGAGAGGAAAAAAATCAAAGAAACAGGTGCTGGTGGATCAATGACAGAAAGATGCTGGAATACTCTGTTGAGGTGGGGTATAGAGACAGGCTTTGGATTAAAAGGAGGGATCCATGGGGTAACACTACTGGAAAATAAGGCTTGATCAGTCCTAACTGGATCACCTGAGGGAGGGAGTGTGAAGCTAATTCAATACCTCTCTGAGATTTTAAAATAGACTGTAAATCAGTAATCTCTCAGCAGGGTATCTCCTGTTTAACTTCTCAAAGCTTCATTAGCAGTTTGTCTATTTCTATGTTTTATTGTTCTAAGCTGCAAGCACTTTGTTTATGACCATCTATAGAATAAGTAATTATTCACAGTGCAAAAAGTTGAACAAGCCCATGCTAAGGTAAAGGCAGCTGATCAATAGGGAGTCAGAGAGGAAACCAGAAGCAGGTGCAGAGATGATTACAATCTGGCTCAGTCACAAGATGATGACTCATCGAAACATTTGTGAGGCAAGAAGGAAGAGGAAGCGGAGGGCAGGACCACATCATCAGCTCCTCTCTCTATCTCGCTCCATCTCACTCATGACTTTGTCAAAAGGCATCCAGATTAAGAGAAACAGCACTAATTAAAACTTTTGTATAAAACTGAATCTAATTGAGCAGGCAGATTAAGTGACTTTTCAAATGTTTGCCAGGCCATCAATGTGCCAGAGCTACAAGGAGAGGTAAAAGAATGGCTGGAAGTGATGTTCTTAAAAAACAACCTAATTAAAAAAGTTAATTCATTAAAACTTGCTGGGTATAGACAGACCTGCAGATAACTGATATATCTGATGTTCTTATTTCAGATCTGCTCCTATTCTGTTTTTCTTTTTTGAGCAGCTCTGTATCTTAACTGTTTCTGTAACTTGATAAGAATTGCTGTATGTCTCAGCAAGTTAATATGTGATCTAATTAAAATGTAAAGAAAGTATGTGAGATGATTTAACTGCTTAGCTGTGCATCCACAGTCATTTAATTCCCTTCAGGCATTTATCAGATCAACTGAACACGACTGCTTATGAAAGTTTTTTCTTCACCTGCACATTCAGGGCTGAATTTCCCTCACTGTGAGAGAACACCTTCCCTCTGTCATTTGAAACACCATTGTGATAGTAACTGTTCATGTCTACGTTAAGATTATGTGGTGCATGTAGCCTGAAATAACTGGTAAAATAGTATCAAATTTGATCGAATTTCAAGTCTCGCTTTTAAATAACAAATTTTAATTTGATTCCTTTAATTATATCAGGAGCTTCCACAATAATAATCATGCACAATTATTGTTACAGAAATGGAAAAGTAAAAATGGAAGATTTTAATTTTCGATATGCATGGTATTCAATCTACCTATTATTTGATCAAATAAATAATAACATTAATTATGACACCACTATGCAAAGGAAAGAACAAACAATCCACAGAACAGAGGGTTTAATTTCTGCTCCATCCACCTATATAGTAAAACTAAATTTTCCTTCCAGGGCCTTCAAAATATGATGCTGTAGGAGCTTGTCTCACACTGGATTGGAGCGTCCACCAGATGGCATCGATCTGTTTATAAATGACACAGCAAATGGAGACAGAAGGACTCAAGAGGACATACTGTAAGAGGCAGAAAATGGCAGACATGAACCGATAGAGAAGACGGCAGCAAATATGTCTGGGTAAAAGAAAAGAAGTACATGTGCAGAGAAAAAGGACACGACTCCATGTAGAACATGTGGTTTTTAATTCCAGTTCTTTTTCTGTTCCAGGCAACCCTAGGGAAGCCAAAAGGGAACAGAAATAACTCACAAGGTTCCAGCTAAATCTACAAAAGATAGAATAGTAGTTTCACCAAAAGAGTTCACTAACATGCTATGTGTAAATTGGTTGGCCCTATTCAAAGGTGCTCTTCTTAATCTTAAGGTTGAAACATTTGACCTCAAGGAGAGCTTGGGGCCTGGCCTAGAGTAAACTGATGAGCCCTGTCTCTTTTTTGTATGCTGACTGTGAACTCTGTGTGTGTGTGTGTGTGTGTGTGTGTGTGTGTGTGTGTGTGTGTGTGTGTGTGTGTGTGTGTGTGTGTGTGTGTGTGTGTGTGTGTGTGTGTGTGTGTGTGTGTGTGTGTGTGTGTGTGTGTGTGTGTGTGCGGGCAGCTGTTGGAAGTTTAGTTTGGGAATCAGGGAGCTAGCCCTGGTGCTGAACAGCTGAGCGCTGCACGATTGTCTCTGTCAATGGTGCAGAAACCCGTCAGAGAAAAAGGAGAATTTTCATGCTAAGTTAAATTTGTCAAACAGTTTCCCAGCCTTCAAATCTTACAGAGGCAGTTGGTGCCATATCTTAGCTTCACTCGTGATTTCAGGAAAATTATTTTATTCTTAATTCCCCATTCATTGCAGCAAACCACATGTTCTGGTGCATATAAGTAAAGATGTTATTTATTCATTCATTCATTTTCAGTACCCGCTTCTTCCACGGACATTAGGAATGTGGCAGGGTACACTCCGGGTGTGACGCCAGTGCACCACTAAGCCACATGAAGGACACACAAACACACATGCATATAATCACACCTATAGACAATTTCAGAACAGCCAATTTATCTGAAGTGCATGTTTTTGGAGGCGGGAGGAAGCCAGAAAACATGGAGAGAACCGACGCAGACACGGGGAGAACATACAAACTCCCCACAGGGACTCGAACCCGGGACCGCCTTGCTGTGTGGTGACAGCGCTACCCACTGCGTTACCGTTCCACAAAAAAGTATTTATCCAATTCAAGAGCTAATGTTACGGGTCCCAGAGTATGGTACCTCATTAACAAAGTATAAATCTGTGAAACACAGATTAAATGCAGTACCACTGAAGATACGGACTGTTCAGTTTGTCGTTCAGGTTACGTCTTTTATTCAAACAATTCACAATAAAACAATACATAACATTTTGCCTTTCAACTGCAACTTCTAAAGTATAAACACTTGAGCAACATATTTCACAATATATACAAAACAAATGCATCAACAGAAACTTTCATTTTATCGAAAGCATCCAACAAAGTAATCATTTCCTGTTATATCAATCATGTAGGAGCCTGAATCTCAATCTGTAGCAACACTAGTGGTCTGTCTGCAAGACCAAACTGAGGGTAAAGCAAACCCAAACAGCCGCGATGCCGCACATGTACCTGCCGACTTGGCGGTATTTCCACGATTCACAAAGTTAACAGAAACACCCAAAGCACTGTCACACGTTCTTTCTGACACTTTTCCGTGCGACATTAGCTCTTAACCAGTTGAAATTGGTAACTTCTACCAAATACTGACTTGTGAAACACAGATGAAATGCAGCAGCAATGAAGACACGGACCGCTCAGTTTGTCGTTCAGGTTACGTCTGAGGTGTGGGAGGAGGGTCCCACCTTAGACAACCCGGGGTACACCTGCACCCGTGACAAAGGTTCCACATTCCGCTGCCTACACTTCCTACAATTCTTTAAATATTAACGATAAATAGATGAAGATAAATCAATTAAAAAAAATCGACACAACAGTGGTCACACAATTTTGGGTGTACCACACTAACGTTAACGGAAAAGGCACATGTCAAAAGAGCAAGTGGAAAAGAAATTTTAGAGAAGTGATAGTTCTGTTAGCTGACTACATGAACAGAACTTTATGTGGTTAGTTAAAGATCATTTTTGTCAGATGCCCAAGGAACATCTTGGATACTACATTGATTGTCCACTTTCAAACAGAAACCATTGCTGGAATCAGAATCAGAAAATAGTTTATTGCCAGGTACAGTAAAGTTTACCACACGAGGAACTTGACGTGGTGTCGGTGCATTAAAAGATGGAAGAGAAGCAATAAGGAATAATGAGGAATAAGGAATAAAATAGAAAAACAACTATTTACAATTTACATTAAGGTGATGTACAGGTATATATGGTTGGTGTAAAGGTAAAGAAAAGAAATCCAAAGAGTAAACTGTCTTTGCAGAGTGGTGAGGAGCGGATGGTTACCTGGGAGGGGACATTGTTCATGAGGCTGACTGCAGTGGGGAAGAAACTATTTTTGTGGCGTGAGGTCCTGGTCCGGATGGACCATAGCCTCTTTCCAGGGGGGATAGTCTGGAACAGGTTGTGGCTGGTATGAGAGGGGTCAGCAGCAATCCTGGCTGCACGTCTACAGTTCCTTGTGTCGAACAGTTCCTGGAGGTGTGGAAGGCTGCATCCGATCACCTTCTCCGCAGAGCGGATGACACGCTGCAGCTTGGACTTGTCCCTGGCCGTGGCTGCAGCAAACCAAACTGTCGTGGAGGAAGTGAGGATTGACTGAATGGTAGCAGTGTAGAAGTTCACCAGCATCTTCACAGGGAGGTGAAACTTCTTCAGCTGCCGCAAGAAATACATCCTCTGAGTAGAGTAGAGTAGAGTAGAGTAGAGTAGAGTAGAGTAGAGTAGAGTAGAGTAGAGTATAACTTCATTTAGCCCTTAAGAAGGTTCCGTCAGGGAAATTAATTTCTCCGTCGCACACACCATAGTAATTACACAAAGCACCAGCACATAGAAAGTAATACAACACCAAATAGAAAGATTAATAAATAACCCATCAAGAATATACAAATAGAAAATAATAGATAGGAATAGAAATAAAAATAAACAGGCCTGGTTAAGTATGGGTATATTGAAATGTCTATAGTGTTTGCACTGTTTTTGGTGCATTGTTTGTGTCATCCCTCAGCTCTCGTGTGGACTCTCTTCTTCTTTATCTCTCCCAGAGAAGAGTTCAACAGGACGCTGGCGACCACAGACTGATGGAACATCCACAGGAGCTTCCTGCAGATGTTGAATGCCCTCAGCCTCCTCAGAAAGTACATCCTCTATGGTTTCTTGTACAGCTGCCTCATGTTGCTGGTCCAGTCGAGCTTGTTGTCTAGCCACAGTCCAAGATATTTATAGGTCTGCTCAATCTCCACCTCCTCCGTTCCTATCAGAACTGGTCTAGGTTGGGGTCTGTCCCTCCTGAAGTCAATGACCAGCTGTTTAGTTTTGGAGGTGTTGAGCTCCAGGCTGTTGCTGTGACACCAGTCAACAAAGTCCTTCACCAGGCATCTATACTCCTCCTCCTCATTGTCCCTGATACATCCCATGATAGCTGTGTCATCTGCGTACTTCTGGATGTGACACAGTTCTGAGTTATAGCAGAAGTCTGCCGTGTACAGGGAGAAGAGGATTGGAGACAAGACAGTCCCCTGTGGAGCACCAATGCAGCTGACCACAGTATCAGACGTGGCATCCTTTAGCCTGACGAACTGTGGTCTATTGGTGAGGTAGTCTTGGATCCAATCAACCAGGCCGGGATCCACTCGCATTTGTAGGAGTTTTTCCTGTAGTATACAGGGCTGGATGGTGTTAAACCAGGGCTCGAAATTGCGACCATTTTGGTCGCATATGCGCCCAAATTTTTATCAATGCGACTATTAAATATATTTTGGAGCACCGGTGCGACTAGGAAAAAAAATCTGGTGCCCCTTTTTTTGTGAAATCGCACTCCTGCAGTCCTGCCAGGAAACAAGCGCAGCTACGGCTGCTCTCCTGGGCGAGGGAGAGAGGCGCGCAGAACGGAGATGGACAGAGCAGTCTCTATCGCACCGTCACTGCCTTGCTTTTGGGTAGGTGCTCCTTAAGTCTTTACTGGTGCTACCAACTTCTAAATTTGGGAGCACCAGTGCTACCAAGAAAAAAAGTTAATTTCGAGCCCTGTAAAGGCACTTGAAAATTCCAGAAAAATGATCCTCACAGTGCCGCTTTCCTTGTCCAGATGCGAATGGGCTTGGTGTAGCATGTGGAGGATGCTACACACTGACCTTTTCCCGGTAGGCAAACTGTAAAGAGTCTTCAGCATGTTTCACCTGAGGCCTGAGGAGATTGAGGAAGAGCCGCTCCAGAGTCTTCATCAGATGCAATGTGAGCGCCACCAGTCGCAAGTCGTTCGCTGGGCCGGTTCTTTTTGGGAACTGGAACGATGCATGACGTCTTCCAGAGGGTGGGCACCTTCCTGAGATGCAGGCTCAGGTTGAAGACCCGTTGTAGTGGCTCCCTGAGTTCAGCGGCACAGATCTTGAGTAGATGGGGGCTCACCCCATCATGTCCTGCTGCTTTTCGGGGCCGAAGCTTCCTCAGCTCTCCTCTTACCTGGTCTGCCGTGAAGATGGGAGAAGACTGTGATGGTGGTGGGAGCTGGGGGGTGGAGGGAATGTGTCTGTGACAGAGAGGGGGGCTTGCTGCAATAGGTGTAGGTGGGCTTGAGGAAATTAGAATAGGTGGTGGTATGGGGGGAGGAGGGGTGCTCATGGGAAGGGGTGCTGAGGGGGACAGCTCCGCTGCTGCACAGAGGGGGTCAGTGGGTTTTGAGGAGAAGGAGGGTATGTTATGAGGTATGTTATGTTTGTTTATGTTGTTTCCCCTTGGTTTGTGTTTGTATTCATTGGATCGGTCTCTCTCAATAGGTTTCACTTGTGTGATCGAACAAGGCCTTCGCAGCTGAAACCAGTTGCTCATCAATCAAGCATTCACCAATCATCTCTCCCATGGTCTCTATATAAGTTCAGTTGTTTACTCTGTGGCGAGAGGTGGCAGCTTTCATTTTTTGGCTTGTTGTATTTTTCCAGTTAACATTTGTTATCTTGTTTCCCAGTCTTGTTATAATTTTGGTTTTTGACCATATTTTGCCTGTGTTTGATATGTCATTCTAATTTTGTTCTGTTCTTCTCTCCTTTAGACAGGGCCAGAGCCAAGAGGTAGGTAACTTAACTAGACACCTGCAGGTATACATCGTGTTTCCCACCTCATGTAGTCAACCGTGTTAGATACACCAGTTAGAGTGCTGGCACTAACCCTTGTATTTTTGGGGGCACTATGGTGCCTGTCACGTTAGGGTTAGTTTCAGGGTTATTTTGGGAATAAGGGTTTAGGTTTTTTTTGGGACTCTTTAGTGACCAGTGCATAGCTTAGGGGGTTGGGGTCTATGTGTGTCCATGCTGTGTCCCGTGGAGATATTAGTTTTTTTGTAAATCTTTGTTAAATAGTAACATTGGTTGTCCTGCCTCCTTCATTCGCACCCTTGCTGTCTTGTTACGCTGGTGGCCTGACCATCAGAGGAGGGCGTAACAAGTCCCATTCAGCCTTAGTCATCAGGCATGATATGTCAGGTTGTAATGGTCTGTCACATGTGTCAAAACCAAGGCCCGGGGGCCAAATGTGGCCCGCCACATCATTTTATGTGGCCCGCGGGAGCATAAAAGGTCAGAGTGCCTAAAAATAAATGGGTGAAAAGTGTGCTTTGAGCAAAAACTACATTTCCCACAATGCAGTCAATAAGCCCATTTTAACTGACAAAAACTTTATGAGCAAAGTTAATGTCCTAACTTGTGTTTGATGTTATTAGTCTCATTCACTTGGATAGTTTGATCCTTGATTGATGGAGTTAATGTGGGTTTCATAACGTGACAAATTAATAAGATTTATGTTATGACAGAAACAAGCAAACATATTTACTGTGCAACTGTAATGTTTGTAACTTGAATAAGTAATTAATTCAGTTATTTAACTTTAAGGAGTAGTTATATAATATTGAGTTATATTCAGTTACATTTATTAGTTACATGTGGCCGTTTGAGGACAAGCGTTATGCTGATGTGGCCCTCGGTGAAAATGAGTTTGACACCCCTGATCTAGGTACTCTTTTCCAAATCTGTTAAGTGTCATACTGGTCACACAGCACATGAGGTAGTCTATATGGAATCACACAGTTGTAAGATTTGGGCTAATTAGCAAAGTAAAGGAAAATGCTTGCATGGCTTAAACATGAATATGTTCATCTTTTCAATTATGGTCAATGTAGAACTTTATCTCCTGCACACCATCAAGGGGCGCACTGCACAAGACTCATGGCTAATGTCCAACTAATAATTTGTCATTTTAATGTCCAGTGTTTGCGTTGTGCCCATTTGTGAGTACATGTAATGGCTGGTATTAAAAATGTCTGGTCAGACATTAGCCTATTGCTATCCACAGTTAATATAACATTACTGCATTATTTAGTGATAGTGGGTACATATGGCTGTCAACAAACTACACAAATAAGTGTTTATTCTAGTTTCTCATTTGGTCCTTGTTTCAAAACTTAACAAATTTTCTTCTGTGTTTGAAATTTCACGATAACACTTCCTACTGCCTCCAGATTTATCACAACAGCTACTGTGCTCCAAAAAAAAATTCACTGGACAGAAAGTGTGACCAATACAATGTGCAGGAAAACACAGAAAAAATACCTTAAAATTCTGATATACTGTATAATTAATGGTCAGGCTTCTATACCCTCTGCAAAAATCCTTAAACACTATTGTTTCTACTTCTTGGGAATAACAAATACAATTAATATTTTCCTCATTGATCATTTATATGTGCGTCCATGTCGTATCCCCTATTAATAAGAATGTTCATTTGCACACATATTGCAAGCCCATTTAAACACTGGATGAAATTCTCTTTAGTTAATGCTTGATGTATTTAGTCACAAACACAGGACAGGGGACTAGGAGACAGCAGGAGCAGAGGGTCAATCGTCTAAAAATGAAACATCTGTACATTAGCGACGTGACCAGGGCTGTTCAGATAGAAATGAAGCAGGTGCAAGCACACCTGGCATTTAATAGGAGTGGAAGATGATTCCCCTATCATTTAATTCTTGTTATGACCAAAACACACCCATGTATACTAAATACAACCACTCCATGTTTTGCATATCAATTTACTTTCAGATTATAGAGTGTTAAACGAGATAAATAAAGTTGGACATAAAGGAACTTTTGGAATGGCCTTGATGATTGAAAGCTATTTTCTGTGCAACACTTTAAAAGCACAACGAGCATTCCCTGTTAATGTTACTCTTTTCGTGTCTTCCACGAGGCTCTTTCAAGTGGTTGCTCATTATCTGAAGTGCTACAATGAGGCCGTATTACAAGTGCCTTGGATATGAAGTTCTCCACAGGCAAGAGGGCTTGAGAGGCTGCCTCGTCTCAGAGGCATGTTGAATCGTATACAACTCTGGACCTCTTATAACATTAGCTGCAGGAGTTTTAAGCTGGTAATACTGTCACACAGGGAATGTTATGCAGGGAACAGATACTGTGTGCTAGCATGTACAGCATGACAAACTTCATTAGTTGATTGTTACAGGGATTTGAAGCAAGAAGCTTTAACATGCGAATGCATTTTCACATGTGTTTACATCTTTGAAAACACATTTGATCATAGTTTTGGTTCATGTGGACATTTTTTTATTTGTGGAATATAAATGGTGTTGATATATCAATGATTCGAACAAGCGAGATGGAGAGAGAGAGAGAGAAAGAGGGAGAGAGTGGGGGGGTGTTATAATTATGCTGTGGTGGTCATGCACACATAGAAGGCACATGCAGAGAAAAAATGACTGGTTCTGTGGCATAATATAAGATACTGTAGTGTGCACTCACCACATTCTGCAGGCCAGTAAGTTTCTTAGTTTAAAACACCACTAAGATTAATTTATGCATGTTTTGTGAATATATTTTGTTTGTAGGGGGTTTATTTTATTTGCATTATCCTCTCTTGCTGTTTGGATGTTCACAAAGTGGGAAAAAATGCTGTTCACCTGTTTGCCTTAGAGAAATCTCTGGTGTTTACTGTTACAGGTTACTGATTTTCATTCTGTTTACAATCAGTTTTGTTTGCCCTCTGGCTCCTGATGTGCTGCAGTAAGGTTCAAAGGGGCATAAATTGGAACTGAAGCACTGTTGGAAGTCTTCAGTTTGAGTTGCTGGTCTGTCATATAGATGAGGTCTTATTCCACTGTGTACTACATGTTTGCAAGAAAACATACAAAACCAATAAAGTTTGTACTATGAAATAAAAGCAGTTAGAAAAGGCAAGACTTCTTGCTATCAACTATATAAATTCTAAGTGAATTACAAACTTGTTGATTAGACAGATGAAAATATTAGCATTTTGTGTTATTGGAGGAAGACCAATTAAGTTTGTTCTGCAAGAGAGATGATGAACTGAAACATAAACCGTTTTATGGTGGCTATACAAAGTATGACACACATCACTTAAACATGGTGGCCAAAAGCATTTTAGTGTATGACTCAAACTGTAGCAGAAAAAATTATTCACGTCTATGGAATGGTTCAGACTTGTAAAGGAGTCAAGTGCCATGTATACCAGAAGGGTAAATTTATAGGGCTTTTGTTGCTTTTCTAAATAGAATAAAAAATATGACCCTTTGAAAGTTTAAATGCATAGTTTGCATCATTAAGTATGTCTATTATGCACAACTGTTACGCTCAGTCTAGGAGGGCTTGAGCCATAACATGAATGACTCCCATCATCCTCAAGTCCCAAGTGGCCACAAACAAATTAAAGTATATATTGAAAATCAAAGTTTATTGACAAGGACTAAATATATGTCAAATAATATGTTGAACTCACTTCGGGTTGGACCGAGGCCAAAACAACAATCAAAACAATCCTATCTTCAAAATAATATTTAACCTAACAGAAAACAAATAACAGGATCTTACTTTCCTAAAAACACACATGGGGAAAGGATACCAACTAAACTGGCAGTCCAACTCTACTTTTCACCAAAACTAAACAGTTCATATAACAACGTATATGGCTCGTTGGAAGTTGAAGATGACGGGGATCCACTGTCTGCTGCCCTGCTACCAATGCTGCCCCACTGCCCATGAGCAACTGCCATCATGGGTGTTATATACCAGGTGAGTTCTTGGCGCAGCCAATCAAGAGAGGGAACAGGTGCGCTTTCTCCAATCACCGTCGGGCGATGGCACAGGCAAATCTGCATACTTAAAAGAGCAGATGTTGTGCCCTTAAATAGGGAAATGATAGTGAGAGAGAACTGAGGAAAACCACACGCAGCTAATTGTATTGAACAAAGCAGCAGAGCGAGTCTCCCCCTATCGGAGCCCTGAGGCATTACCAACGGATCACCGAGCAATCGATCTAACTACACACAGCTCTGAGGCATCACCAGTATATTACCGAATAATCAAACTTACCGAATATTACCAAATATTATCTTTCGACCAACCCACCCACCCACTCACCCAAACTGGGAAATTTAAATGTTATAGTAGCATTTAAATATAAGAACATACAGAAACAGGGGAAATATACATTGAAGAAAATTAAGATAATAGGGAAAGGGAATAAAGTATTTTAAATATTAACAATACTAACCTTAAACTAACACCAACATAATTAAGTCTCCATGGACATGAGATAATCAATGGCAGTTCCAACAATATAGTATCGAAAAAGGGTGGAGGCTTGTGATGAGTTGTGGTTGACACAGGAAATCTGTGTTCATGATGCGTATGTTCTAAGCATAATGGTGTATTCCTAGACCTAACCAACCACATTTTGTGCCTTGCATTAACTGAACTGTGGGTTTGTCAATATGAATTTGTGTTTTGATAATTGAAGGAAGCAGTTTGTCCATCAGATACAGATGATTTCAAGTTCTTTGAGCATCTGAATGTGATACTGAATGATGAAACAAAGCGGTTTGTCATGACTTCTCTGCTCTCTTCTTCCTTTTGTTTGTATGTGTGTATCCAGTAGGAGTGGAGCATGTTGTCTAAAGAAATATAACAATATTTGAGGGAATTTTGGTGGTAACAATATGATAATTTTCATATTGACAACATTTTGAAAATACAATTGGACACAATTAGAGTTAAATAAATATATCACACCTTAAAATGCATGTCAAGTGCTGCTCACTGCACCAAACAAAAAAAGTGTGTGAATGATATCTTGGAAAAATATTTACCCTATTGGCCCGAATATAAGACGACCCTGATTATAAGACGACCCCCTCTTTTTCAAGACTCAAGTTTGAAAAGAGACTTTTTGAACACGACATACGGAGGGAGTTTGGTTCCGTCTGCGAGGCAGGCTAACATAACGGTAACGTGGCTCTTCTGATTTCCAGTGGATTTTATAATAACAAATTTCTCACCTTTCTTGTGTATAGTGACAGATGTTGGCATGTCAAAAAACACAGGTGTCTGATCAGCATTGGTAATCTGATCCAATGGGTAAGAGTGTTTTTTTTTAAGTTGATCACATAGCGCTGAAAAGACAACAGCTTCTCTCCTAAGTCAGAGAGCAGGAACTGGGCTAGACTTGTTCTGCGTCGCAGAGTTAGTCCGTTACGCCACATCATTCTTTTATACTAGACTTGTTCTGCGTCGCAGCGTTAGTCCATTACGCCGCATCATTCTTTTACACCAGTCGAGGCTTGCTTTGAAGTCAGCGGTGGGTATGTTTAGCTCTTTGGCTATTTCCACGGCCTTGAGGTGAATGACAGCTCCGCTGATGGGCATTTCTCGTCCACATACGCACACACCCTCCTGCTGAGCTCTTGGAAGCGGCCACTCTGAGGACCATGGAAAGCTTTTCTCTGACTGTGAGCATTTTTTAGGCGATCTTTTTGAGCTCTCCATCTCCGTACATTACACACTGTGACACCATATTTCACAGCCACTTTGCAATTGTTTGAAGACTCTGCCTCACTTATCACCATCATCTTGAAGTTTGCATCATAACTTCTCCTCAGCTGCCGGTTAACCTAGCCGATCTTAGGCCCACTGGGAGTTTTCTCCAGATTGTCGCTACGTTTCTCCATTTTCTGTTATCTCTTCCCTTATTTTCTTCTCTTTTCTTTCTTACCGCTATTTTTTATTTTTATTCTTCGTGCTACCGCTAGTTTTATTTTTGTTCTTCGTGACAGAGCTTTGGCCTGGGGAGTTAAGTTCAGCATTCGCTTTAAAGATATCTGGCGCCATCTAGCGTTTTGAATGGGTATAATGTCTAGACCCTAAATGTAAGATGACCCCCACTTTTTCAGTCTTCTTTCAATGCAAAAAACACCGTCTTATATTCGGGCCAATACGGTAATTGATGGAATTTCCTATCTGGAGTACAGCTTCAAACCAATTGCTTGAAGCCAGCTTTCTTTACTGTTTGGATTGGCATTATAACTTTTGCCTCAGTGATTTCATTACAGTTTTTTCTGTTGCTGTCATACAGATCATCTCATCATTTTCAACCAACATGCTTTGTCTTGTGCTAAGCCAAACTATTTCATGGAGGACAATGGTTTAAATATTATGTGAAATATTTGTTTTCAAAATGGCCATAAAATGGCCATGTGCAGCTGAGTAGTTAGTAATTGCATACAAGTTAAAATCATTTACAACCATTAGTAATATCTTAGCACGCTAAAACATAAAGTCCCTTGATAAGCCAGCGTGCACTGTACCAACACAGGAATAAGATGCCGCTTCATTTCATGTGTAAATTAGGCAATCTAAATTCAGTGAGGACAAAATGAAACAATTCTTCTGTTGTACCTTTTAGCAGACTTTTTACAAAAAGCCTCATCACTTTAATGACCTTTTTCTAACAAGCAACAGCTACTCAGTTTTTCTCTCTGATTTTGGCGATATGTTTTCTGTAAAAGAAAAAAATCACAAACACACACACACACACACACACACACACACACACACACACACACACACACACAAAGTCAAAATACTAGTTAGCTTTTAAACCACTGATATTTTAGAAGAATGAGACTTTGAGTTGTTCAAATACTTTCATGCCTGAAAATGTTACAGAAATGAAAATGTCACATGAAGGGTCTCATTTCAAAATGTCACAATATTGTTTTTGACAATATGAGGGCAGACAAAAACTTTTTGTAAAACTTAAAAGGGGGAAAAGGTGATTTTAGACAAAAGGGGAAAAAAAAGAGTAATGTATTGAAATGGCAAAAAACATTTTTTCTTTTCTTTTTTTAAGGAAATCATATCAAGCAAGAATGACATTAAGTAGAGGCACAATAGTCCCCTTATATTGTATCAACCTTTCACCAAAATCCAATTTATAGTCCCGTATGGACAGGCAATGAACCACTTGTTTATTTTGGAATATCTACAATTTTATTTGAGCCAATCCCAAACTGCATGTGCTCAGATACAGATGACCCTCACTATAACACGGTTCAACTTACACAGATTCGCTGTTTCACAGATTTTTTTAATGCAGTTTTCTAATGCTTTTTTTTAACAGCGCGTTTTGTTCTGCATCCTGATTGGCTAAAGGACTGACCAACGTACACAGTCTAGGCGCCTCGTCTCTCTACAGCTTGCCAAATTTAAGTTTGCAAATTTACTCAACAAAAATTTACTGACAAAACCCACAATGTCAAAGAAACGCTCTGCATCGGCAAAAGCACCTGACAATGCGCCCAAAAGGCAGAGAAAGATGGTAAAAATCGCAGAAAAAGTTAAACTTCTGGACATGCTGAAGGAAGGTAGAAGCTATGCGGCGGCTGGGCGCTATTACGGAATAAATTAATCTTCAGTTTGTTGCATAAGGAAGGAGGAAAATAACATAAGGAGGACAGCAGCAATAAGTTTTAACAAGGATGAAAAAAGGGTTGTAACTGTCCGCAACAAGACCATTGTAAGGAAATATAATATACTCAAATATAATCAAAGGTGGCAGTCTGTTTATAAAAATTATTTTCTTGTCCATAACAAAAAAGAGTGGCAACAATTACCCATAACTATGTTCTTCTCTCGGAAAAAGACACCTGTACCACAGCCTTCAGCAGAAAAAGACACTACAGCGGAGCGGAGTGAGGAAGACGCAATATTAGAGGAACGGTGAAAAACACGTGAATCACACTGTGTCCAACCTCGCACTGACTATTAAAAATATTATTTTACAATAAAAACTATCATAGTTATTTGTTGAAAATGTCTGTTTTTAATTATTTTTTAATGCTTGGGCCTGAAAACAGGTTTTGGTCTTTGATTTCATTGTATACGTAGTTCAGTATTGTATAATAACTGTAAAAAATAAAGCGGACCACTTCACGGATTTCACTTAGCAAGGATACTTTTCGGAATGTAACCCCCGTGTTAAACGAGGGTCCACTTTATATCGGTCAGCTGCATGCTTACTATTGATCCACACCAAATGATGATGATACAAAGTAAGTACAGCTGTTTGAAAGTCAATATTTGTTTAATGCTAATAGTTTCACACCTCTCAACCCTAAATTTGCTGGGATAGGCTCCAGAAACTATGACAGTCCCTGAGTACCTCAAGTCTCTGGATGTGCAGGGACTGTCGACACATCTCTGTAACATCGCAAGGCAGTCGGGGACAGTACCTCTGGATTGGCAGACCGGGGCGGTGGTCCCTATTTTCAAAAAGGAGGACCGGAGGGTGTGTTCCAACTATAGGGGGATCACACTCCTCAGCCAAACAGGGAAAGTCTATTCCAGAGAACTGGAGAGGAGGCTTAGACCTACAGTCGAACCGCGTATTCAGGAGGAACAATGCAGTTTTCGTCCCGGGCGTGGAACACCGGACCAGCTCTACACTCTCCATCTAGTGCTTGAGGGTTCATGGGAGTTTGCTCAACCAGTCCACATGTGTTTTGTGGATCTGGAGAAGGCATTCGATCGTGTCCCTCGTGGTATCTTGTGTGGAGTGCTTCGGCAGTATGGGGTCCGGAGCCCTTTGCTGAGGGCTGTCCGGGCCCTGTATGACCGAAGCCAGAGCTTCGTTCACATTGACGGCAGTAAGTCAGACCTGTTCCGGGTGCATGTTGGACTTTGGCAGGGCTGCCCTCAATCACCGGTTCTGTTCATACTTTTTATGGACAGAATTTATATGTGCAGCCAGGATCTGGAGGGATTCCGGTTTTGGGACTAGAGGATTTCATCTTTAATTTTTGCCGACAATGTTGTCCTGTTGGCCTCATCAAACCTGGACCTTCAGCGTGCAATGGGACATTTTGCGGTTGAGCGTAACGTGAGTGGGATGAGGATCAGTGCCTCTAAATCCGAGGTCATGGTTCTTGACCGGAAAAGGGTGGTGTGCCCTCTTCAGGTTGGTGGAGAGTCCTTACCCCATGTGGAGTTGAGTATCTTGAGCTCAGAGTAGAGCAGCTGCTCCTCCGCCTCAAGCGGAGCCAGTTGAAGTGGCTCGGGCATCTTTCTGGATGCCTCCTGGACGCCTCCCCAGGGAGGCATGTCCTACCGGGAGGAGACCTCGAGGAAGACCTAGAACACGCTGGAGGGACTATGTCTCTCGGCTGGCCTGGGAACGCCTTGGGCTCCCCCAGGAGGAGCTGGAGGAGGTGTCTGGGGAGAGGGAAGTATGGGCATCCCTGCTGAGACTGTTGCCCCCATGACCCAGACCCGATAAGCGGTAGATGATGGATGGATGTATGGATGGATGGCTCCAGCAACCCCCGTGACCAGCAAAAGGAGAACAAGCAGATAAGAAGATGAATGAACGAACGAATGAATGAATGAATGAATGAATGAATGAATGAATGAATGAATGAATGAATGAATGAATGAATGAATGAATGAATGAATGAATGAATGAATGAATGAATAGCTGCAGGCAATATTTAAAATAGATTGTGCATTTTATATGAAATGTGGATTTTGGAAGGAAAGAATTACGGACAAATTTTTAATGACCCAAACAGGGATAAAGTTAGAATTTTTTTTTGGATTGTTTTAACATCCAAGTAATTGCCAGTTCACTTTATTCAGGAAGACCATGGTTAATGATTAGCAATGAGAAAAACCAGTTTCTCGACACCTCAGTAAAACATTGGGCAAGACAAAAGCCGCATCATCCAAAAAGATCCAATTCTGAGGTAACAATTGTTTAAGTTGTCTACTGTGGGACTCCTTTTAAATTCTGTTTGTTAAATCCATATCAGTGAAACTGAGCTCATTTTTCATGAACATCCACAACATTATACCCAAATGAATTACATATGCAAAACAGATTTGTCTCCGCATTTCAGGTGCCATTATTTTGTTTATGGGTCCCTAAGCTATTGAATTGATCACTTCCTGGTCCCTTGGTGAAAACTATAACTATATAACTACAACAACACAATTATTTATTATAAACAGTAGTTTAAATGAGGGACTTTTGGTTCAGTGGCTGTGTTTCTGCCAGGTCACCAGAGTAATTACCAGTCATGGCAGAGAGTATTGATTCACTTTGGAAGAAATCTGCATTCTAGTAATACTGAGACACCTCCAGTGTTTGAGGAAATTGTCATTAAGTGTTCATCTAAGCAGATGATTCAACGTGCCTGCGGAGGAAATTGAGTTTGGGAAAGCTGGTAAGTTTTTCCTTTATAGATGTTTGAAAACCCATCAGCGATAGTGAGAAAAATTTACAAGTCAGAAAAACTGCGACGCATTCGACAGAAAGTGAGATAAGGACAGATAAACAAGGTAGAACAGAGAAAATTAGGACTGTATTAGAAATAATCAATTTTTTGAAAAAAATTATACTCCCTTCATGCTGCTTTTCCCTCCACCACACATTCACATAAAGATGAGACATTGTCTTGAAATGCAGGAAGTCTTTGAGCATTTTTATAATGAAAGTGTTAAACACACAAACACACACAAACTGACATTTATACCATCAAAAGTACTTTGTTGCATAGGCGGGAAACAAGCAAAGTCATGCACGTAGCAGCCAATAGAAATACAAGTACTGGGCGTTTGTGCTTGGCTTGTAACTCCATGCATTAAACATCTGATCTTGCAATGGAATCGGTCAATCCAAAGGTTCACGGGAACATTATCGTTCAATTTATAAAGTGATGCTTTATCTTGTGAGAGTTTAACTAGCTTATTCTGTTTGTCAGCAAGCTAATATTAATATTTGTTGTGATATCTATTTGACACTAACTGATGCATTTCATCATGTTTCTCATGATGATATATCTGGCCGGGTATAGGGTATCGTTAACATTACCTCGATTAATTTTAACACCACTAACAATGTTTATAATAAACAGGGTATTATTGAAATGTTATATGCTGTTTGTTTATTTCAACAGTTTAAAGAATGAGAGAAGATGCTGCGAGAGATGAGAGAGCAGACCAATGAGGTAGATGAAAAGGACAGAGAGAGAGAGAGCAGCCTTCAGGATGTAAAGATGCTTATTTTGGCTTATTTTGATCAAGGAAAGACACAAGTTGTAACCAGTTACACAAGATCAGTTTGCTTCATTTGTTTGACCGAATTGCGATGGCTACTAGGCCTGGTCTGTGACAGAACATGTCACAGGAGACATACTTTCTCCCAAAGTTTGATGAATCTAATATTTTTCACTCTTTTTGAATGCATGACAGATCTGCGTACTTTATGTGTGTGTGTGTGTGTGTGTGTGTGTGCGTGCGTGCGTGCGTGCGTGCGTGCGTGCATGCGTGCGTGTGTGTGTGTGTCTGTGTGTGTTTGTATGTTATTATATAACATATAATCATACATGTATGTACAGTGCGCCTTCATTACTCACTGTTAATGCGTTCCAGGAACCACACGTGAATAACAAATTCCGTGATATAGTGTCAAACTATTTGTTATCATTTACGGTCACTTAAATGTTTATGAACCCTCCCCATACTGATATTAAACCATCTTCTATTTGTATTACCTTTTCCTACATCTTTATTGACTGTTTAAAGCAAGTTTGTGTCTAACGGAAGTCCTTTCCGAGACTCGCGGAAATATTATGATTTCGGGTTATGTTAGGCCAGCAGAGAAGGCTTTGCCGGCCCTGACGGCCCACCACACTATTTATACACACACACATACAGACACACACACACACACACACATACAGACACACACACACACACACACACACACACACACACACACACACACACACACACACACACACACACACACACACACTAGAGGAAGACCAAAGAGGAGGTTTATGGATGTAGTGAAAGAGGACATGAAGGTAGTTGGTGTGAGAGAAGAGGATGCAGAAGACAGGGTTAGATGGAGGCAAATGATTCACTGTGGTGACCCCTGAATGGAAAAGCCAAAAGGAAAAGAAGACATTCTCAAAAACATCCAGACACTATACACCCACTTAGGCCTGCCTCAGTAAACTGTGTGATTGCAGCGATGCTGTGTGACTCAGATTGTAGGCTAACGTCAGTCGAGAAGCCTCATGTATTTGCATTTCTGCTCCTTCTTCTTTCTTTCTTAAACCTTCATTTTACAGTATGATACATGAAAATTAATGATCCTCACTATTTTAAAAAGATTTTATCCCTTTTATTAAACCATTAAACTTGTCACTTATTTAGTCATTCCTCCTCCATTCAGCTTTCATAAGCTTTTTTGAATGCTAAGCTGTTATTTAGTTTAATTGGTGCACTATTAAGCCCAAATATCCCAGTTGGCATAGGGCGTGAGGCGGGGGACACTCTATCTATCTATCTATCTATCTATCTATCTATCTATCTATCTATCTATCTATCTATCTATCTATCTATCTATCTATCTATCTATCTATCTATCTATCTATCTATCTATCTATCTATCTATCTATCTATCTATCTATCTATCTATCTATCTATCTATCTATCTATCTATCTAATAATAATAAACAAGGAAAACTTTTTGAGTTTTTTGCATATCCCTACTAGAGTATGATGGTAGAATATTTAAGGTAGCACAAAGGTTGGCTTACTGTTGACCCATTTGCACTGTATAAGGGCTATAGATTTCCCATCAAATTATATGAAGTTACAAAAAATTGCCAGATTCTGTCTTAATAAGCTTTACTATCAAAGCAAGAAATTAAAACATTCCCTTTAAATTCACTTCAGCTCATTGTTATGGAAAGGAGAAATACACAGAATAGAAAAAAAGGAACACCAAGGCTGGCAGTATGCTTCTGAAAATGACATGTTGACATGTTCTTTAATGCCATTAATGCTTCGCTGTCACAGACAGAGAAGAAAAAGAAACACCGCTAAAAAGATTTAAAAATTCCAGCTAAAGGGGATGGCAAAAAGAGACAAACTGTCAAGACTGTCATAATAAGAAAAACATTGACCTTTATCTGACATGCAAATCATATTTCATGACTCCCAGAAACTCGTGTGTTGCTATGGGAGGACTGATTACAGTATTTTCAGCACTATAAGGCGCACCTAAAAGCCTATGATTTTCTCATAATCCTGTAGTGCGCCTTATAATCCGACGCACCTTGTATATGGATTAATATTAATATTAGTATTGGTTAAAAACAAGATCACTGAAAAAAAAAGCCGGCAGTCATGCTGCACTATGTCACCAGGGGCTGCCTCAGACAGTATTCAGGCCGTCCTACGCCCCCTAACAACGGTAGTCAAGGGGGGTCGCCGAAGTGCTGACTCTCACTCCTGCTGGTTGACGGCATAGTAGCCTGTTGAGAAGATCACCGGTGACCGGCTACGACAACGTAGCAAAACATTGGGAATTTTCAACAATTCTATTAATAAAGTTTGACCGACTGACTGATCTCAGTATTTCCCAACTACTCGGGTGCCGGAAATAACCCACTTTAAAGTTAATTGGTCTAAAAAATGCTATTGTCGAGTGTCAGTACTGGATTCTAGTGACGGTCCATTCTATTAGTTTGCGGAAACACACGGAGAAACTGACATAAAGGCGGATGAAAGACCCTCAAAGATGAACATCCAGCCTTTTCTGAAATATCAAGGGCAGAGTCACTGCTAGACAACGGTACCTGGTGTGCTGCACTGATTTGCAAATGTAGTTGATAGCTCTGGGCGGGCCGTGGAGGGGCGCATTTAGGTTTGTGTATTCGGTCTATGGCGACGTGCTGTGAGATTCACGGCAGTGAGACACCGACTTTAAAGTCAGTTCTAGGAGTAAAACAGCGTCATATTTGCCAGTAAATTAGCAGCCTGACATTAAAAACTGGTTAAAAATTGTTCAGGGAGCAAATAGCTGCACCTCACCTCCGACTGGACTACCGATCGATCGAAACAATATTTAATAAAGGAAGACAAACATCGCTGCTTCAAAGTTCAGATCAGGAAATAATCCGCCCTGTTCGAACTGAGTGGACTCAGTTCAACCAGTTTTAATGTCAGGTTTTTTAATATGCGTGTTGACTTCTTTCTAAGATGGCAACGTGATCAAGTTATCAGGTTTCCTTGATGAGGCTCAGAATGGCTTCATTGAAATAACAATAGGGCCATTCACAGCTGACTAAAGGTACTCACAGTCATGAATGCTCTAACTAGTGGACGGATAGCGCAACTACAGCCACTAGTTTTTTAAATCTATTTTAATATTTTTTATTATGTGCACCTTATAATCCGGTGCGCCTTATATATGAAATAAATTATAAAATAAGCAATTCATTAAAGGTGCGCCTTATTATCCGGTGCGCCTTATAGTGCAGAAAATACTGTAATCACCTATTACACCATTCAGTCTGAAGGACTTGCTGAGACCATCTGAACAGTTTTCAACAAGCCAGTCTGTGTGGACATCAAAGACATGGGCTACAGTGTATGTTTATTTGGGGTCCGTTTTTTTTCTGTTCAGTCACACAAATTTTGATGTCTTTTGATGACCGTTACTTTCATGTGTGTAACAGAGATTGGGTCCAGCGGAATTACAGCATCTGGTTTTTATGGGCTCAACCTCTAATGTCCGTCGTTTAAGTCATGTTGTGACAGGCAGTATTCATTTTTGTGCGCCATTTTTATGTAACACTCTACAATGTCATTTGCCCTATTTCCTGAGAATTTAGGTGTTGAAGCCACATCGGCTTACTGAAAAACAAGTCCATATGATTAAACATGACAGATGAAAGTTGTGCAGGTTCTCCCTTTTAATTTTGTCTATAAAAATTAACATATTCAAGGTACAGGTAATATATTTTGTCAAGCCTACAATTGGAAGAATGTTCTAATATTTGCTTCTGAAGTGATTTTGGTGCCAAGGAATTCAATCGCAACCCTGGTGACAGTTGTGCTCTTAAATGGGAACCAGTCTCGGCATCATATTGGACTCACATTCTAACCTGAACACATTCCAAGTTGGCTTGTTTAACAGCAAGCTGAAGGATTTTTTTGGACTTTTCTTGATTATTTGATTATTTGACTTTTTGTTTGTCAAAATCCATCATTATTATTTCATGATTATTGTGCTCACAATCATAATAATCTTGTTTACAATACAATATATAAGTGGATGGATGGATGTTGAGTTTTGATAGATCCTTTCAAAGATTTCAAAGAGAAGCAGTTTTGCTATAGTATTTACACACATTTCAATATCAGGCAATTCAATCATTCCATATACACTTCTATGGCATTGCATTGTAAGCCTGCCATAGTAGTAGCAAGGCAGAGCGTCTCAGTGTGGCTTCTTACTATTCATTTACAATGTATAATGAATAAATAATAAGCATTTACCCATACAATACAATATATATCAACTGCCCTTCAGTATGTAAATCCATAGTCTATGAACAATTCATAAAAGTTCAATATAGTTTTTTCTGTTGTCTTGACACAATATTGAATGAATGACATTGTCGTAACCTGGACAAACATGACTGGCCTACAGCTTATCTCAGACACCATTTGAAGTTTTCCTCAGAACTTTTCCAGGAATCTCATCGTACAACTCCAAAATAATACATTTTTAAAATCCTTATCTTATTATTGTGATATTGGCTTCTCCACCTGGATGTGAAATATGTAAACAGCTTAAAATTATATCAACAATTATATTTTCCACCAAACAAAGATTCTTAAAAAAAAAAAGAAAAAGATTGGACTTCACCTTAATTTCACAAACATTGTCCACACATTTGAGATGTCGTTGATGAAGGAATTCAGATGACATTTTATCATAAACGCAAGTTTGATAGTTTTTATCAACTCTAGTCTCTCTCATACCAATGTAGCCGCAAGAGGACACAAGCCAGTGTCTTATTGTGCCGGTCCCAAGCCCGGATAAATACAGAGGGTTGCGTCAGGAAGGGCATCCGGCGTAAAACTTTTGCCAAATCAAATATGCGAATCAAACCTATGACTTCCATACCGGATCGGTCGAGGCCCGGGTTAACAACGACCGCCATCGGCGCTGTTGACCTACAGGGCGCCGGTGGAAATTGGATTACTGTTGGTCGAAGAAGGAGAGGAGGAAAGTGCGTTCGCACGAAGAAAGAGAAGAGGAACACCAAGAGTATAGGACTAAGAGTAGGGACGTTGAATGTTGGAACTATGACAGGAAAAGGTAGAGAGTTGGTTGACATGATGCAGAGAAGAAAGGTAGACATACTGTGTGTCCAGGAGACCAGGTGGAAAGGTAGCAAGGCTAGAAGTTTAGGAGCAGGGTTCAAGTTGTTCTATCATGGTGTAGATGGGAAGAGAAACGGAGTAGGAATTATCTTGAAGGAGGAGTTTGTTAGGAATGTCCTGGAGGTAAAAAGAGTGTCAGATAGAGTGATGAGTCTGAAGCTAGAAATAGAAGGTGTGATGTTCAATGTTGTTAGCGGGTATGCTCCACAGGTAGGATGTGAGCTGGAGGAGAAGGAGAAATTCTGGTCGGACCTTGATGAAGTGATGCAGAGCATGCCTAGAAGTGAGAGAGTTGTCATTGGAGCAGACTTCAATGGACATGTTGGTGCAGGAAACAGAGGTGATGAGGAGGTGATGGGCAGGTTTGGTATCCAGGAGAGGAACGCAGAAGGACAGATGGTAGTTGACTTTGCAAAAAGGATGGAAATGGCTGTAGTGAATACTTTCTTCCAGAAGAGGCAGGAACATAGAGTGACTTATAAGAGTGGCGGTAGGAGCACACAGGTAGACTACATCTTGTGTAGACGGTGTAACCTGAAAGAGATCAGTGACTGCAAAGTAGTGGTAGGTGAGAGTGTAGCCAAACAGCATAGGATGGTGGTGTGTAGGATGACTCTGGTGGTGAGGAAGATGAAGAGGGCAAAGGCAGAGCAGAAGACGAAATGGTGGAAGCTGAAAAAGGAAGAGTGTTGCATGACTTTTAGGAAGGAGTTAAGACAGGCTCTGGGTGGTCAGGAGGTGCTTCCAGATGACTGGACAACTACAGCTAATGTGATCAGGGAGACAGGTAGGAGAGTACTTGGTGTGTCATCTGGAAGGAAAGTAGATAAGGAGACTTGGTGGTGGAATGAGGAGGTACAGGAGTGTATACAGAGAAAGAGGTTAGCCAAGAGGAAGTGGGACACTGAGAGGACTGAGGAGAGTAGACAGGAGTACAGGGAGATGCAGCGTAAGGTGAAGGTAGAGGTAGCAAAGGCCAAACAAGAAGCTTATGATGACTTGTATGCTAGGTTGGACAGTAAGGAGGGAGAGACTGATCTATACCGGTTGGCAAGACAGAGAGATAGAGATGGGAAGGACGTGCAGCAGGTTAGGGTGATTAAGGATAGGGATGGAAGTCTATTGACAGGTGCCAGTAGTGTGATGGGAAGATGGAAAGAGTACTTTGAAGAGTTGATGAACGTGGAAAATGAGAGGGAACAAAGACTAGAAGAGGTTACTGTTGTGGACCAGGAAGTAGCAAAGATTAGTCAGGATGAAGTGAGGAGGGCATTGAAGAGGATGAAGAGTGGAAAGGCAGTCGGTCCTGATGATATACCTGTAGAGGTATGGAAGTGTCTAGGAGAGGTGGCGGTAGAGTTTCTGACTGGGTTGTTCAACAGGATCTTAGATAGTGAGAAGATGCCTGAGGAATGGAGGAGAAGTGTGCTGGTGCCCATTTTTAAGAACAAGGGAGATGTGCAGAGTTGTGGCAACTACAGAGGAATAAAGCTGATGAGCCATACAATGAAGTTATGGGAGAGAGTAGTGGAAGCTAGACTAAGGGCAGAAGTGAACATTTGTGAGCAGCAGTATGGTTTCATGCCAAAAAAGAGTACTACAGATGCAGTATTTGCTTTGAGGATGTTGATAGAGAAGTACAGAGAAGGCCAGAGGGAGCTGCATTGTGTTTTTGTAGATCTGGAGAAAGCTTATGACAGGGTGCCCAGAGAGGAACTGTGGTATTGTATGAGGAAGTCTGGAGTGGCAGAGAAGTATGTTAGAACGGTGCAGGACATGTATGAAGACTGTAAGACAGTGGTGAGGTGTGCTGTAGGTGTGACAGAGGAGTTCAAGGTGGAGGTGGGACTGCATCAGGGATCAGCTCTGAGCCCCTTCTTGTTCGCTATGGTGATGGACAGGCTGACAGACGAGGTTAGACAGGAATCTCCATGGACTATGATGTTTGCAGATGACATTGTGATCTGTAGTGAGAGCAGGGAACAGGTGGAGGAGAAGCTAGAGAAGTGGAGGTTTGTCCTGGAAAGGAGAGGAATGAAGGTTAGCCGCAGTAAGACAGAGTACATGTGTGTGAATGAGAGGGACCCAAGTGGAAGAGTGAGGTTAGAGGGAGAAGAGATCAAGAAGGTGGAGGATTTTAAGTACTTAGGCTCAACAGTCCAGAGCAATGGAGAGTGTGGAAAAGAGGTGAAGAAGCGTGTCCAGGCAGGATGGAACGGGTGGAGGAAAGTGTCAGGTGTGATGTGTGATAGAAGAGTTTCAGCTAAAATGAAAGGAAAGGTGTACAAAACTGTGGTGAGACCAGCGATGTTGTTTGGTCTAGAGACAGTGTCACTGAAGAAAAGACAGGAGAAAGAGCTGGAGGTAGCAGAGATGAAGATGCTGAGGTTCTCTCTGGGAGTGACCAGGAAGGATAGGATCAGGAATGAGTACATCAGAGGGACAGCACATGTTAGAGGTCTTGGAGATAAAGTCAGAGAGGCCAGACTGAGATGGTTTGGACATGTCCAGAGGAGAGATAGGGAATATATTGGTAGAAGGATGCTGAGTTTTGAACTGCCAGGCAGGAGGCCTAGAGGAAGACCAAAGAGGAGGTTTATGGATGTAGTGAAAGAGGACATGAAGGTAGTTGGTGTGAGAGAAGAGGATTCAAAGGACAGGGCTAGATGGAGGAAATTGATTCGCTGTGGCGACCCCTGAAGGGAAAAGCCGAAAGGAAAAGAAGAAGTCTCTCTCATACCAGTTGAAGAGCAGCTCACAGTTGTGTGAGATTGTGTGTGTGTGTGTGTGTGTGTGTGTGTGTGTGTGTGTGTGTGTGTGTGTGTGTGTGTGTGTGTGTGTGTGTGTGTGTGTGTGTGTGTGTGTGTGTGTGTGTCTGTGTGTCTGTGTGTGTGTGTGTGTGTGTGTGTGTGTGTGTCTGTGTGTGTCTGTGTGATTCTAAGCGAGTGCTTCTGTTTCCTACCTGTCACCATAGTGTTGCAACTCAGTGACTGACTGATTGTGTGCTCTGATTGGATCCCAGTGGCGTAGATCTGGGACATTAGCTTTGTGGTTGGTGGACAGACAGAAAAGATCTTTTTTCTTGGCACATTACAGTTAAATGTCGCATTAACAGCATTAATTGGAGTAATGAAAGATTGTAGCAGTGAGAGGGCACAAGCCAGTGTCTTATTGTGCCGGTTCCAAGCCTGGATAAATACAGAGGGTTGTGTCAAGAAGAGCATGCTGTGTAAAACTTTTGCCAAATCAAACATGTAAATCAAATCTATGACTTCCACACTGGATCGGTCGAGGCCCGGGTTAACAACGTCCGCCATCAGTGCTGTTCATCTACAGGGTTCCAGTGGAAATTGGACTTGTGTTGGTCGAAGAAGAAGATGAAAAGAGTACGTTGAATAGTTGATGAACAAGGAAAATGAGAGAGAAAAAGGACTAGACTGGGTTGTTCAACAGGATCTTAGATAGTAAGAAGATCCCTGAGAAATGGAGGAGAAGTGTGCCGGTGCCCATTTTTAAGAACAAGAGAGATGTGCAGAGCTGTGGCAACTACAGAGGAATGAAGCTGATGAGCCATACAATGAAGTAATGGGAAAGAGTAGTGGAAGTTGATCTAAGGGCAGAAGTGAGCATTTGTGAACAGCAGTATGGTTTCATGCCAAAAAAGAGTACTACAGATGCAGTATTTGCTTTGAGAATGTTGATAGAGAAGTACAGAGAAGGCCAGAGGGAGCTGTATTGTGTTTTTGTAGATCTGGAGAAAGCTTATGACAGGGTGCCCAGAGAGGAACTGTGGTATTGTATGAGGAAGTCTGGAGTGGCAGAGCAGTATGTTAGAGGGATGCAGGACATGTATGAGGACTGTAAGACAGTGGTGAGGTGTGCTGTAGGTGACAGAGGAGTTCAAGGTGGAGGTAGGACAGCATTAGGGATCAGCTCTGAGCCCCTTCTTGTTCGCTATGGTGATGGACAGGCTGACAGACGAGGTTAGACAGGAATCTCCATGGACTATGATGTTTGCAGATGATATTGTGATCTGTAGTGAGAGCAGGGAACAGGTGGAGGAGAAGCTAGAGAGGTGGAGGTTTGTCCTGGAAAGGAGAGGAATGAAGGTTAGCCGCAGTAAGACAGAGTACATGTGTGTGAATGAGAGGGAACCAAGTGGAAGAGTGAGGTTACAGGGAGAAGAGATCAAGAAGGTGGAGGATTTTAAGTACTTAGGGTCAACAGTCCAGAGCAATTGAGAGTGTGGAAAAGAGGTGAGGAAGTGTGTACAGGCAGGATGGAACGGGTGGAGAAAATTGTCGGGTGTGATGCGTTAAGTTTCAGCTTAAATGAAAGGAAAAGTGTACAAAACTGTGGTGAGACCAGTGATGTTGTTTGTCTACAGACAGCGACACTGAGGAAAAGACAGGAGACAGAGCTGGAGGTAGCAGAGATGAAGATGCTGAGGTTCTCTTTGGGAGAGACCAGGATGGATAGTAGCAGGAGTAAGTACATCAGAGGGACAGCACATGTTAGAGGTTTTGGAGATAAAGTCAGAGAGGCCAGACTGAGATGGTTTGGACATGTCCAGAGGAGAGATAGTGAATTTATTGGTAGAAGGATGCTGAGTTTTGAACTGCCAGGCAGGAGGCCTAGAGGAAGACCAAAGAGGAGGTTTATGGATGTAGTGAAAGAGGACATGAAGGTAGTTGGTGTGAGAGGATGCAGAAGACAGGGTTAGATGGAGGCAACTGACTCGCTGTGGCGACCCCTGAAGGGCAAAGCCAAAAGGAGAAAAATTGAGTAATGAAAAAACTATTTTCTCTTTTAGGGTCAGTTTCATGGACCTGTTTTGAAATAAATCTGAAAAAAGAGCTGCTTTCTTAGGAGTTGTGAATGAAATTATGAATATTTGCTTCCATAGCCTTAACACCTAATTGTATCAGGAACCCAGCATCTAAGACCAATAAATGATAGCCCAATGAATGGCTGCTTCTTGAACCGCCAAGTCCAAATATCAACTGTAATTCACCACATCCTGGTATCTAGTGGCATCTGGATAACATGAAATCACTCACAATTACTAATACTAATGACCCCATTCGCAAAAGAGATTAGTTGCAAATGAACTAATCTCTTGCGAGCTGCACAGTGCTGCAGGGAGTGGGAAAATTTGGGTGAATTACTAAGCATTTATGATGATGGAGAGCAACTGACAGTTAGTTATGTAGCGAAAGAGATTCAAAGTTGTGTTTACCCGACTGTTTTATGTCTTCTCTGCATGTCTTTCTGCTTCATCAAGAGAACTTTTTAAGGGCTTAAATGAGTTTGGAGCCCTGGGCACATCAGATTGATGTGATGTGAGTTAAGGATATAACTTTTAAGATATACTCTGGTGCATTGTGATCAGTGTAATCAATGCAGTCAGTCTCAACTATCCATGGTTATGGTTTCATTCCGGTGCACATGGAAACTAAGAAAGCAAAGAATTAAGGTTGTAGATGTTAAGTTGGAGCTCAGTTTTAAACACTACTCCTAAAAATACTTTTGGTACTATAAAATCTGCCAGATTCCCCATACAAACCATTCATTTTATTTCCAAGGCATATCATGTTCGAAAAGGGGCTACCTAAGGTTTACGTGTCATTCTTTCATTCATTCATTGAATTCTTTACTAATCCATAAGTTTGGTCAATTTAATAAATAAGAAAAAAAATGTTGAATATTCTCATAATGTGATGAAACACTGTATCTGTTTCTGATTGTAACTTCACAAAATACAGAAGTTAGAAATGTGTTGATTGGAAAGCACAGACCCAGTATGTCAAGACATTTTGTGAGGCTTTAAATGTAGAGAATCAAATTAAATAAATGTAATTGATTAATTTATTTAAAATCTACAAATCAATATATGTTGCCTAACTTCCCCAAGTGATGAATCATGCAAAATTATCAAAAAACTATAGAACTGCTGCAGCCCTGAATGGAAGTGATCCTGTTGTGGAATTATACTTGAAACAGTTGGTGTTAAAGGTTAGAATGACAGTAACCGTATGATGATACTGACTTGAAAAACATGACATCGTGAGCATTTAACTGCTCATTTTTAAGGATGAATAAACCCTTCCAAGTCAAGCAATGCTCTCACTGGAATGAGTTTTCACTGAAAGATGTCTAGAGGGTGGATGACAGCTTGAATAACACACACACTGAGTGGTTAGCAGTGTGGCTAACACTATCAGACCATGTGGTTACTGTAGGTGTTAATCACACCTATGGCCATTAGCACTTCAGTACAAGGGCCTATCAGCATCCATATAGACATGTGTACAAGCACACATACACGTACACAGACACACACACCATGGAGCGAATAGATGTGCAGAGAGTGATGGAAGCCTAGATGGTCAAGAACAAAAAAAGGACATTAGATATTAATTAGATATTAATTAATTTTTCAGTTGTGACTGATAGTAATATTCATCATTGCAAAAAATCACACTAATAATATTTTTGCTTTCAATTAAATATCTTAAATCATCCATTATAATATACTATATACTGTGTGTGTGTGTGTATATATATATATATATATATATGTATATAAATGTCCCTCTCACCCTTGTGGGGTGGTATCCGTGTGTCATCCTCAAGCTCGGGTCCTCTACCAGAGGCCTGGGAGTCTGAAGGTTCTGCACAGTATCTTAGCTGTTCCTAGGACTGCACTCTTCTGGACTGAGGCTTCAGATGTTGTTCGAGGAATCTGCTGGAGCCACTCTTCCAGTTTGGGGGTCACTGCCCTAAGTTCTCCTGCTACCACGGGGACCACAATAACCTTGATCTTCGACATATGTTCCAGCTGTTCTTTCCAGTGACGTGCGGTGAGGTTCATGGCTGGTGAGGCACCGACGTCATCATCAAAAATCCGTTTTTGATGGGGGTTTTATTTTCACCAACAACAAGCAATGAAAAAAATATTTACAGTGCAGATCAAAATTCCCAAAACCAAAAACCCAGTGCAACAAAAAGAAGTATATACAGAAAAAACTCACACTACCAATAGGAACCATGCATAATATTCAAGAACGCTCAACTCTAGCTCCAACTCTACAACTCCAACTCCCAACTCTCAGCTCCCAACTCTTCCCTCATAAAGCAGAAATGCTTTCCTTAAATAACCCCATGCCCCTCCCCTAGCAAACCAACAATTAAATAGGGTTGGTTTTACAATATCTGACATAATTAACCCGAAAGGGAAAAACCTGCTCTACAAAATAAACCAGAACAGAATAAAACATAAATGCTCATCATATGGCTGTTTAAACATTTATCAAAGCCTGCAAAATACAAAACAATCCAGTAATCCACAAATTGGTTTAGTCCAGGTACCGACTGGCCTGACAGCGCCCCACTTTACGCCATTTAAGCCACACTGCAGGTAGTGGCTCGGTCTGGCCCCTGAACCGGATACGGACTAACGCTGCATCCTCAGGTGAGCATCTCATCAAGTTCTGTGTGGGTGTGGGGAGAACGCGTAGGCGCCAAGTGTGCACCCTCGAACGCACTACAGCAACAGTTTGTTTGACGTGGACCCACCCGAGAATGTACGTGCAACAGTCTGAGCGGGACCGCGCTCCTGCGGTCCTGTCAGGAAACAATGAGAGCGCTGCTGCGGTCGCTCTCCTGGGCGAGGGAGAGAGGCGTGCGGAACGGAGATGGATGGAGCGGTCTCTACCGCTCCGTCACAAACAGTGAGTGGGTTATGTTAAAGTCTCATTGCAGAATTATTTACACATACAAACTGTAACACACAAATAAGCGTATTTGATTTAAAAAAAACCATAATGTTGTTAAATGCCTGTTAATATGTCAGGTTTACTTTTGAACGAAGTCCATGTGCCGCTCCCTCTGAACAAACGCATCAACAACTTGTTTGTAGAAATTGTCCGTATCTTCCTTCAGTTTGTAATATGTAATCCTCCATTTCAATAGGCGAGCGTAAAAAAAAAAGTGCTGCACTTGACTTAATGTAGATCGTAGCCTGCATTCACTTTTTCTTTGGCTGAGGAGTCCCAAGACGAATCCCTGGGATCACCAGCGCCTATCCTTGCGGTCGGGTGTTTTTGTGCCTCACCCAGAGCCTTTTAACAGCGGTTTCAGGACCGCTCAACTCAATGAAGACGTTATACACATGCAGCTGTTGACAAAAAAAACACTCTACATTATATACATTAGCTAAATTACAGGAATTTAGTTTATAGAGCACATGTGTTTGAAGATTTTAATAGCGACATATAGAGAGATAGCATTACAGTCTCACTGTATAGCTACCAGCACAGCTATGTGAGCTATTGCGCAATCCATGGTGAGGCACGGCTGGCTAGTGCCTCACCACAAGTCTCTGCTCCGTATTTCAGCGGTAAATGTGAAAATTCAGCGATTTTGAGAAAAATATCCTAAAATTGGTGACGTTAAACGGAAAATAAGTTTATAATACACATCACTGGATAAATATTAGCATTTAATGTATTTATTCCATTTTCCTTTTTTTTCTTTCATGATGGCAGGTGAGGCCGTGCCTCACCTGCCTCCCCTGACCGCATGTCACTGGTTCTTTCAACCCTTGATACTTCTTGATCTTTTCGTGTTCCTTCTTCCTGATGTTGGCATCAGCTGGAATTGCCACACCTATCACCACTGCTCTCTTCTGCCCCTTGTCCACCACCACTATGTCCGGTTGGTTATCAAGCAGCTGTTTGTCAATCTGGAAGCTGAAGTCCCACAGGATCTTAGCCTTGTCGTCCTCAACCACCTTTCGTGGTATGTCCCATTGGAATTTGGGTACTTCTAGTCCATACCGGGTACAAAAAAATCCAAGAGTACATCAGGAAGATGGCCCCAACAGATGAACTGCTCAGTGAATGCCTTAGACAGCAGAAACCTGAGGAGGAAGAGGAGGAGGAGTAGACAGCATCGAGGGACAAGCCCCTACACAGCATGTACCACCGTCAGATAGAGGAAGTGGCTGATATCAAGAAGACCTACCAATGGCTGAATAAAGCTGGACTGACAGACAACACAGGGGCACTGATAATGGCATTACAAGAACAGGCCCTAAGTACAAGAGCAATAGAGGCCAATATCTACCACAGTAGATCTGACCCAAGGCGCAGGCTATGTAAAGACGCCCCAGAGTCAGTCCAGCATGTGGTAGCAGGGTGTAAGATGCTCGCCAGCTCAGCATACATGGAAAGGCACAACCAAGTAGCTGTGATAGTGTACAGGAACATCTGTACCCAGTATGGACTAGAACTACCCAAATCCCAGTGGGACATACCACCGAAGGTGGTTGAGAATGACTAGGCTAAGATCCTGTTGGACTTCAGCTTCCAGACTGACAAACAGCTGCTGGCTAACAAACCGGACATAGTGGTGATGGACAAAGAGCATATAAGCCTCACTGCCAGATGCCTTACGCCATGTTGTTCACATGATTCCTTCTAGGCACTTGATTGACAGGTAGTGGGTGGAGTTAAAAAACATGACAGTGTGAGGTTTACAAGTGAGCTCATCGAAATATTTAGGTGGGGAGATGATTTGTAAAATTCAGCTTAGTTTTGGTCCCTTAGACCCCAGTAGGAAGTTAAGCATTCCAACACAGAAACATATTTGGGCTTCTGATTTGAATTTTACTCCCCCCAGAACCTCCAATCCTCTGTAAGGGTAGTGGAGCTTGATAATGGTTAAGGGAATGTCCCTACATCATTCCCAACCATGATGACAGCAGGATGACGGCAGAGAGAGAGAGAGAGAGAGAGAGACAGACAGACAGACAGACAGACAGACAGACAGACAGACAGACAGACAGACAGACAGACAGACAGACAGACAGACAGACAGACAGACAGACAGACAGACAGACAGACAGACAGACAGACAGACAGACAGACAGAGACTGAGAGAGATTACAAATTACAACACAACTCATGGTCTGGTTGAAATTGTGATACACGTTTAAGAAAACATGTTTTACAGTATTCTCAATATCAAATGGCCATTGATTAAAAAAAAAAAAAAAATCAAGCTATGGCCAAGTTGGAGCCAACTACTTAATGAGACTCAAATTATGAAGAAATTATGGGTAAAGCTTGAAGCAACATCTGTCACTGTCTGCATAATCACTCAAATCCAAATACAACTAAGCAGTGCAAAAGCTGTTTTGATGATAACAATATGCCATAACATTATGATGCTTTTTGCTTGTTTGGCTTATTTTGAAAGACCTCTTTCCTTTGCACTGTATCCTGTAAAATCCTATAAGCTCTAAATAATTAAACTTATCCATTGATACAAAATCAAGTCTCAGCACAATCACCTGCTGTCTGTGTGTACATCAGCCTCATTTATTATTTTTTATTTCCGCTGTGTAGAAGATACCTGCTGGCCAGCTGGAATCTACATTGATTCTGTATGCGGAATTGTCCTGTCTGTATTATTGTCCAAGAAATGCCTTTGCTGTGATTTGTTTTCTGATTGTTGGCTTAATGCAGACACTGAAACATAAAATCAAATGCACTACGTTTTACTTCTCAATTGCAAATTTTACTCTGACTGAAATGAAGCAAAAAGCAAATGGATTAAAAGAGATACATTCATGCTTGAAACATGTCACTGAGAAATATGTACCTTAATCCAAAGAAAGAGCAATCTGGCAAGTCAACATGCAAAATGCAAAAGACAAACTTTAAAAAAAAAAAAAGATTTTAACTTTCGAGAGTCAAAGGGGAAGGGAGCAGCAAATCCAGACATAAATCTGTTTATATTAACAATGTCACTTTCACTTCAAATATTTGAAGTAGTTCAAAGGTACTTGATTCGCCTCAACAGGCTGGAACAGACTCCAGTGCACATTACTGTTGAGATTTAAGTAAATCAAGCACTTTGGTTTCTGCTGTGTTTGCTGGAGGATCAAGTAGCAGAGAAGGAATGGAGCTTTCTGTCTTGTTCAAGATTTAAAAATGCTCTGTGAGTGTGCGTGCGTGCGTGCGTGCATGTGTGTGTGTGTGTGTGTGTGTGTGTGTGTGTGTGTGTACGTGTGTGCGTGCGTGCATGGGTGTGTGTCCATAAACTATGCATTCAGTTTAATAAGTCTGTGATCAGCACTCTCCCCGTTGTGGATGTTTCTCACCATTCTCACCCTGTCACCCTCTGCTATATGCCGCTGAAAAGTAAACCCCAAAGCCGTGAAATAATCTTTGAAAATTGACCTGTTTTGGATATGGAGGACCTCTGTAAAGCCAGACTCCCTTCACCCAAAACTGAAAAAGAGGCGGCTGAACTAAGTGACAAATCCACATCCCCTTAACTTCTCATCATGTTGAGACTAGATTTCACACCTAAACAATACCGGGGCCTTTCATATACATTTCCAGTAGCTATAGCACATGAAAAGCTTGTGATTGGTCACACAGTGTGAGTGCCACTGGTCCAGTACATGAATGCAATTTTTTCACCTCCCTGTAGCATTCCTCTCAGGGAAGTTACCGAAAATGTGTGGAACTGTTAATACCTGAGCCATAGCCCTCTACTGCCCCCTAGTGGAAAAAGTTAAGAAGTGATACGATCTACGTGAGAGAGTTGTGTGTGTGTGTGTGTGTGTGTGTGTGTGTGTGTGTGTGTGTGTGTGTGTGTGTGTGCGCGCGCGCGTGTGTGTTTTATTTAAACTTGAGATTAGCAAATAGAGAGGGAGCAGCAGAAAAAAATGAACAAATACGCAAGCACTTCTGTGGAAGGGTAGAGGTGGTTGAGATGTGTAACACTGGATTGAGGGGTGTGTGCATGACAAGCAACTAGGGTGAAGTCACTAGGGTTTTTCCACTTTAGGCGACAGTGATAAAATGAATAAGGATTGAGGAAATCCAGTTTACACTCAACGCCATGAATATGAGGGTTTGTTAGAGGCCAAAATCCTTTTGCAGCTCATTAATATATAATTAGTACATACATACATAAACACACACACACACACACACACACACACACACACACACACACACACACACACACACACACACACACACACACACACATTTTAAATATATATTTATACTGTATACATTTAAATACTGTATTTGTGTGTGTCTATATATGACACACTGATGCACTTCTTGGTATTGAAAAGCTTAACACACCACTTTGTTTGATTACTCTGTTTTATTTCCATTAAGTTTCTGAGTTTACTTAACCAATATTTAACACAACATAGCAAAATTTTCCGACTTCAGAGTTTAGCGTTAAGCCTTGGAGTCAGTTGAGGCTTCTGGGCAGAAACCCAATCTGAAAATATTGGTTCCTACATCATTTGCCTCCTACGGGCAACCTGACAACATAAAAACAAAATTTAAGAAAATAAAATAAAGCTACAGGTCGTTTCAAGTTAAGTTTTTCTCGATTATATGTCAGCTTTAAAAAAATATATACATCATTTCACCTGTCTTAACATCTGACCACCACAGAACTCTAAGAAAATCACCAGAAACTCCTTAAAAGCAGATAAAATGCCATTACTGTAAAACAAATAAGAATAAAAACATTTACCATCCTATTAAAACATGTACGTATAGTTCCAAAATCAACGTCACTCATATTTCACACAATTGCTTTAAACTCAAGATTAGTTTAAGGTAAACATTTGCTGCATATTATTTAATCCTTGAGGAGAAGAAGAACAAAACACTTCAAGGAGCTCTTAACCATTCAACAACAACAACAGTCAGGTAAACTTTATTTATAAAGCACTGAATCACACCAGTTGTGCAGTGTAGATGGCATTGTGAATGACAGCAGGGCTAAATATTCAGGTTACTTCAGTATATTTATATTTTAATATACAGTATATTTAAATGTGTGTGTGTGTGTGTGTGTGCGTACATGCGTGCGTGCGTGTGTGTGTATGTGTGTGTATATGTGTGTATGTGTGTGTTTTACAGGCCTGTACACTAGATATAGATGCATGTACCTACTAACCTGTGTGTAGACTCCTAATTTCCCTTCAGGGATTAGTACAGTTAATAAAATGTAAAACATTAAATTAAAAACGTTAGCCAGAAACCAACTAGCCAAATATAGATCAAAGATTTGTATTACAAAACATTCATTTGCTGAAAGTGTAAATAGACTTACATTGTAAAATTTCTAAGTTATACCTGCAGGAATTCACAATATACATCATCAGCTTGCTGTTGTTCAATGAAAACTGTAAGTTTTCATGTAAGATTGTTGTAGCCACAGTCTAGGTCACATGTGTCAAACTCAAGGCCCGGGGGCCAAATGTGGCCCGCCACATAGTTCTACGTGGTTCGCAAGAGCAAAAAAGGTCAGAATTTGTAAAAATAATAATGTGTGTGTGGGGGGGGGGGGTATGTGTACTCAGATATATATATTCACATCACAAAACACAAACATTTGTCAAGGGATGAGTTAGGTTTTTGTACAGGAGAATGGTGCAGTTGGTCGTGCTGTCTCCACAACAAGTAGGTTCTGGGTTCAGTCCTTTCTGTGCGGAGTTTGTATTTTTTTACAATATGTTTTTGTCTGTGTGGGTTCTCTCCAGGGTTTCCAGTTACCTCTCAACTCCAAAAAGTGAAATGTCATGTCAGTGCGGGCTAATTCAGTTGTTATTTACAACCACTGTGTGAACTGCTTGTAAAGTGCTTTGAGACAATCTGACTAGGGGGAGACACATTAATCCAGTCTATTTAACACCTATTAGATAAACGCTTTAATCATCTAGGGGAAGGTAAACAGGTATATAAATCTCTGTGCTTGTTTGTTAGTGTGCCTGCATGCGTACATGCACTACTATAAGCAAGTATTACAAAAAATGAATTTATTGTAAAAGACAGATTACATTAAGAAAGTGAGAATCCAAAGAAAAATGAGATTTGATTTGATTTCATATACAAGAGAACAACAGTGGGACAGACTGCAAACAGATGAGACAGAAAACAGAAAATGAAAATGTAGAAAAGGGTAGTTAGAAGGACGTGTGCTGAAAAAGTAAACATGGTGGGGATGGGGTGAAAACAGCAACACTGTTTGAGAGGGAAAATGCTCCAGAGAGATAGAAATAAAAGGGGATGGATGGATGGATGGATGGATGGATGGATGGATGGATGGATGGATGGAGGAATGGATGGATGGAGGAATGGATGGATGGATGGATGACATGAAAAAAGACAAAAAGAAGCAGCAGAGGTGGTGAACCATTCATGTGGAACTCATCTCTCTCCATTGTTGACACTCTATGACCTGTGACATACACACACACATGCACACACGCACGCACGCACGCACGCGCACACACACACACACACACACACACACACACACATACACTAGGGAAAACCGCACACTGAGAAGACTGTTCAAGGTTTCAGAGTAGCACTTACAAAGATTGCCCCCCTCTTCACAATGAAGCCCCCACCACCACCAACGCACACACAAACACACTTAAAGTTTTTTTTAAATTAGCTCCATGTATTCACTACAGGCACACACACACACACACAAGCACATGTATACAAAATCATTACACTAAACTTGCTGTATTGATTTTCACATACAAAGGTTTGTGTGTGTGTGTGTGTGTGTGTGTGTGTGTGTGTGTGTGTGTGTGTGTGTGTGTGTGTGTGTGTGTGTGTGTGTGTGTGTGGTGTGTGTGTGTGTGTGTGTGTGTGTGTGTGTATGTGTGTGTCTGCCTGTGCGTCCAAAAGGCATGTTTCTATCTTCTATTTTCTTACCAGTGACACAAACAGGAATGTCTCTTAAAAGGATTGTTTTAGGGTTAGTGGGATTCAAGAACCGTGCACATCAACAATGATACCCTTGTCAATAACCAGAGATCACTGGTAGATGTAGCACTTTTCCGGCTCAGGGGCCATAGTGGTCCATATTGCACACAGATGGGCCAAGTACAGAATTTTACGCACTATAAGGCGCACCTAAAAGCCTATAATTTTCTCATAAATCCGGGGTGCGCCTTATAATCCAGTGCGTCTTATATATGGATTAATATTTATATTAATATTGGTTAAAAACATGATCGCTGGAAAAAAGCCAGCATTCTGGCCAGCAGTTATGTGGCACTACGCCGCCAAGGGCACCCTCACAAGGTACTCGGGCCTACGCCCCCTAACAACGGTAGTCAAGGGGCCTTTCTCACTGACCTGCTGTCTGACGGCAGAGGGGAGTGGAGACCACCGATGTCTGGCTACGATTCTGTATAGCAAAACATAGGGGATTTTCAACAATTCTATTAATAAAGTTTGACTGACTGATCTCAGTATTTCCCAACTACTGTGGCGCCGGAAATAACCCACTTTAAACTTAATTGGTCTAAAAAATGCTATTGTCGAGTGTCAGTTCTGGATTCTAGTGATGGTCCATTCAATTAGTTTGTGGAAACACACGGAGAAACTGGTGTAAAGGGGAATGAAAGACCCTCAAAGCTGAACTTCCAGCCTTTTCTGAAATTTCAAGAGCTGAGTAACTGCTAGACAAAGGTGTGTGGTGTGCAGCAATTGATTTACAAATGTAGTTGATACCAGAAACAACACGTTACGGGGGGCGCATTTAGGTTTGTGTATCCTGTCTGCAGCGACGTGCTGTGAGATTCACGGCAGTGAGACACCCACATTTAAGTCAGTTCTATGAGTAAAACAACATTGAATTTGCCAGTAAATTAGCAGCCTGACATGAAAAACTGGTTAAAAATTGTTTAGGACACACAGTGCAGCAGCAAAATGCTGCACCTCACCTCCGACTGGACTACCGATCGATTGAAACAATATTTAATTGATAAACGAAGACGAACGTCGGAGCTTAAATATCTGCTTCGAACTTCAGATCAGGAAATAATCTGCCCTGTTCGAACTGAGTGGGCCAGTCGTAATGAATTTAACCAGTTTTTAATGTCAAGTTTTTTAATATGGCGTATTTTGCCAGACAGAGTGGCAAATACGCCACTTTGTCTGGCTCTTACCTGCGTGAACCTCACCACACGTCACTGAGAGCTATAGAAATAAAATCAAAACTGAAAATGTTTTTTAGATAATTTTGTACTACAGTATTTTGTAGCACTTTTATCAGTAAATCTAAGCAGCTAAGGAAAAAACCCAAGCGTGTTGACTTCTTTCTAAGATAGCAAAGTGATCAAGCGATCAGGTTTCCTTGATGAGTCCAGAATGGCTTCATTGAAATAACAATAGGGATCTTTCATAGTTGATAAAAGGTACTCACAGTCATGAATGCTGTAGCTAGTGGACAATTACAGCCACTAGTTTTTAAAATCTATTTCAATTTTTTTTATTATATGCGCCTTGTAATCCGGTGTGCCTTATATATGAAATAAATGATAAAATAAACAATTCATTAAGTGGGCGGCACAGTGGCGCAGTGGTTAGCGCTGTCGCCTCACAACACGGCGGACCCGGGTTCAAGTCCCACTCTCTGCGGAGTTTGTATGCTCTCCCCGTATCTGCGTGGGTTCTCTCCGGGTTCTCCAGCTTCCTCCCACCTCCAAAAGCATGCGCTTCAGGTTAATTGGCCGTTCCAAATTGCCCGTAGGAATGAGTGTGTTTGTGCATGGTTGTGTGTCTTTGTGTGTGGCTCCGCGGTGCACTGGCATCGTGACCAGAGTGCACGCCTCACACCCTATGCCGCCGAGATAGGCGCCGGCTCCCCGTGCCCCGCTACGGTGGTGGTAATCTGAAGATGACATAACATGACAATTCTTTAAGGGTGTGCCTCATAATCCAGTGCACCTTATAGTGCAGAAAATATTGTATACGTTTTGAATCTTTGTACATTCCTTTGATTTACTGCTGGCTGTTTTGCAGTGACAGATACGACTGCGCAGGGTCTGGAAAATGTTTCCTCGTCTGGGATCGGGGAAGCTTATTAACTAGGAGTGTAGTGGTGACTCCACAGGAGATGGCACTTCTGGTGGGGCTTGGCCCTCTGGGGCCTTGTGGCTGGGGACTTCCATTGGGGACAGGCTGCTTGGTCTGGGCCCACATCTTGGCTTGGGCTGTTGGGTAATTTGGCTTGGTTGCGGGTGCTTTGTGGTTGTCGATGGTTGTCGGCAGCTGCTAGTTGGGGATCGCTGGTTGTCGTCGTGGCCATTGACTCGCCGCAGGGCGGTAGTGACCAGGGGGCGACGTTGCGGCACTGCTGTGGGGTTGGGGTGGTGTGTGGGACTTGTGGCCTGGCCCGGGGCTGGGGCTGCAGAGGGCTGGCACGGGAGTGTGGGGGGCATTGGCTGGTGTACAGTCATCACTGCGTCTGGGAGCGGGATGGTTGCTGGGTGGCTTGGTGGGTGGCGGGTGGATCTCCTTACCCTGTGCCCCTTGGGCCTGTCTTGTGCGTCCTGCCGGTGGCAGCAGCTGCCTCCTCTTGGTCTCTAGGTCTACGTAGTTCTCGGCACCCCCAGTGGCTCTTCGGGTGATGGCTTCTGGCTACTGGCTGCCTGGGGTAGGGGGTGGTCAGCTGGCCTGGCCCTGCTGGGCTCTAGTAGCCTCTCTGGGCATTGGTGTCCATCACACAGGCATGTTGGTTCAAGGCTTACCAGCATCTGTCGAGTCTGTTGAGAACCATTGGGTCCAGCCAAAATGTGATGAGTCTCTCTTCGGACATCACAATCTCATGCCCTCTATCTTCCTTCTGCACTGTTTTCTTCTGGTGGCCTATTCTATACTGGCAGGACCTCCACTAATCTGGTGCTTTATAGCATTGGTATTAAGGTATCAGTTCTAAGATATGATAAAACAGCTCAAACCTCTTCCACTCAAACAGCACTGCCTGTCTATCCACTACCTTGTTTTCTCTCCCTGTCTCCCTTTGGTTCCCCCCTTAACTCAAAGGTGCAGCACTTCCCTCTCTGGTCCACAATAGAAAATTCTAGTAAAGACTGACAACTTAGATCCCAGAGAGGACTGGTGGTGGTCCCATGCATGCATTAAAATATATTAAAAAATTGCTGCAAGACTAAAAAAGGATTGATCTCATACAAAGTTGACCCCTTTTATGGGATTAAACTGAGAATACATGCAGACAAACAAAAAAAGATTTATTGACAGAAGTTCAAACAGAAAACAACCTTTTGGGAAAATACTGACACATAAAGTAACAACTTACAACCACTATGGGGGGCAAAGTAACAAACATAATCACCTCAAAAGGAATTACTTACAAAATAACTTACAAGAAATCCAGGAGGGTAAATAAAAATGCTGGAATAATCGAATGAACATAGCTATTGAGGTCCACTTTGTTTCGGGCTCCGATAAACGCCCTGGACTCTGTAGGCGTTTCTTTCTGAACCACTGCTTTGAGGCCTACTTCAAGTAAGGAAAAAACACGTGACTGATGACGTTTGACACACTCAAGTGCTTCGAAACACGAAGCGCTTCTTTCCCCAGGTGACACACTGGTGCTTCATTCACCAGGTATAACAGTTTAGTGGTTCAATGGGCATCTAAATTCTGGTAAAACTGAGGTCATTGCGCTTGGCCCAAAAACCGTAAGGGATTTAGTGCTTAATCCTGTAATTGCCTTGGATGGCATCACTTTTGAGGCCAAAACCACTGCGAAGAATCTGGGTGTCATCTTTGATCAGGATCTGTCATTTAACTCACACATAAAACAGGTTTCTAGAACAGCCTTTTTCCATCTCCAAAACATTGCTAAAATTAGCCAACATACTGACCTATTGGTGGTTCCTTGAATCGACAAAAGTAGGAACAATGTGGAGAAACTAATTTATGCTGTCATCACCTCCAGACTATATTATTGTAACTCACTTTTTTCAGGCTGCCCCAAACAGTCACTGAAGACACTTCAACTAATCTACAATGCTGCTGCCCGTGTTCAGACCAGGACTGGTACCAAAGACCATATTTCTCCTGTGTTGGCTTCTCTGCACTAGCTCCCTGTGAAAGCTAGGATAGATTTTAAAAAACTCCTCCTCACTTACAAAGCCCTTCATGGCCAGGTATCGACACCGGTACCGGTCCGCGGCCGTGGGGTTGGGGACCACTGATCTAGAGCATTACGCTCTCAACATACTGGCCTATTGGTGGTTCCTTGAATCGACAAAAGTAGGCCAAGCTATCAAGCCCCCTGTTGTGGAACCACCTCCCCACCATGTTCGAGAGGCAGACACCCTCTTGTTATTTAAGACTAGACTTAAAACATTTATTTTTCAAAAAAATTACAGTAAGGCTGCTAAGTTCTTTTTGTTAAGAAGCTACTCCGCTGGACACTCGACATCAAGACACACTGAGCTCCTCTCACCTTCTTCTCTATGACACTGTTACTCCTCCTCCTCTCCGACCTCTCGCTCTCCAAGTCTTCAATCACACGCTACTAACTCGACTTCCTCCCTGGAGTCTCTGCTCTATGTCCTCACAGGCTTTTTCAGGTTCACCCCTCATCCATCCATCCACTGTGGACCTGCTCCTTTAATCCCACCAGTATCACCCCACATCAATCCATCGGCTCGGGTCCTGCTGCCTGTCTTCCTTCGTGCCACCAAACAGTCATCCATGCAGCTTTAATTGTGCTTTGAATTAAACTACTACATGTTGTGGCCATGTACTGAAGAAAACAACCCAGGAGTCGGTGAACGCACGACTTTCCCATCTCCACTTAAGCGCCTGCATCAAATCGCCTAACCATAACATAAATACACTGACTCTATTTGACTTATCTGCCACTCTCTTTCTCTGTCTCTCTCTTTCTCTTACCCTGTCCTTATCTTCATTGTATTTCTTTCCACCGAACCAGTCAAGGTGGATGGCCGCCCAAAAGAGTCTGGGTCCTGCCCAGAGTTTCTTCTTCGATGAGGAAGTTTTTCCCTGCCACTGTCGCTTATGCTTTCTCTAGATCAGTGGTTCTTAACCACTGATCTAGAGAGGGGGGTTCTGTGGGTCAGTCTCAGGGGTTCAGCGGAGACGGAGGTCAAGAAAAAACACCGGACACGATGTTTTGTCTTGACATGATGTGTCAAAACATCCGACACTATGTGTCGGGTGTTTTGTGTCGGGTGTTTTGCCGGCAAAACACCAGATATGTCGGGTGTTTTACACGAATCACTGTGTACTTTTGACACATCGTGTCAATTCGTGATGACACGCCCCCCTTAGCCATGACTGGCTGCATGTGATCACTCTACATCGATTAGCCTACCTGTGCTACAGGGGATTTTGTGTACTCAGTAGTCGATTTATGCCTGTCATGATGGTAGGTCATCTGATTGCTTTCTTAATATTTTAATTCATAGTAACTACGTTGAGCAAAAAAAGAAAGTGGTCAGACGAATATGTGCAACGTGAATTTACATGAACTGTATAAGTGAACGTGATGGGAGTCAGCGTTCTGCATGATTTGCAATGTCAAGTTGAGCAACTCTAGTCTGGTACTGGCAAAAATAAAGGAGCACTTCCTTAAACTGCATGGAAAACAAAAGAAACAGACTTTGCTGTGAAAATGACAGAAGAGTAGCACTTGCCAAGGTGGAACCACGCATGTCTGAACTGGTCTCTCAATAACAACAGCAGACGTCACACTGATTTGCAGATAGGTAATTTCATGTGAGTTCATGCACTGTCTTGGTATTGTTCTTTGAAAAAGGTTACTTTAATGCACAATTCATTAAATACACCAGTAAAACATACAGTATTTTTCCGCACCTAAAAGCCTTTAATTTTCTCAATTTCTTATAATCCAATGTTCTTTATTAATTTTTTTTTTTAATAGACCATTCATTGAAGATGAGTTCTCAGATGCATTTTATAATCCAGTGTGCTTTATAATCCAGTGCACTTTATATGAAATTTTTTTTAAATAGGCCGTTCATCGAAGGTGCGCCTTATAATCCAGTGCGCCTTATAATCCAGTGCGCCTTATAGTGCAGACAATACTGTACTTAAATTTGAAGAAAAAAAAACATTTTTTTTACTAAAGAAGGGTTCGGTGTGTGAGCATATGAAACCGGCAGGGATCGGTACCTCCAACAAGGTTAAGAACCACTGCTCTAGAGGGTTCTGTTGGGTTTTTCTGTCTGTTAAGGCGCTCTGAAATGTCTGTTGCTGTGATTAATCGCTTAATAAATAAGACTTGATTGATTGACTAAACACAAGAAACAGGAGATCACTCCAGAGGAACACTCCAATCACAAAAGAATATTCTGGCACAGATCACGAGAAGCTTAAGACCCTCAGGCTAATCAGCCTGATGGGACAGAGGTGTGCAGATGATGCTCTGCCCACAAGTTTGGCCCTGCCCCCTGCCACACTCGGGTACTGCAGAGCGACATGACACAAATACAGAGCCATGACACATGTTAAAATAAAAACTAAACAATGACATTTAGACAATGCTTCTAAATTATTTTTCTCTCAAATCTTGTCTGTGATTGGTCTACAACACATGTACCACTTGTACTGCAGTTTTAAATTTTAAATAAGTGCAGGTGAGAATGAATGGTACATTAAGTCAGCAGCACACCCTCGTGACGAAGGGGAGGAAGAAGGTATCCCGCAACACACGTGCAGTGGTAAGACTTATCGTCAGATGCCCCTGAGAATCGATTAGCAAGATAATTTGAGAGAATATAAACCATTTATTTGCTGATGTCAAAGGCATGGCTAAAAAGTTACCACCTCTGTCTCAAGGAGCGGATCAATGGATTGGACACATGTTAGCCATGACCTCAGGCCGAAGTTTAGCAGCAGGAGATGTGTTGCAATGTTTAGGACCTGCACTAACCCCTATGAAAATTTCAGCTGTTAAAAACAGCAGCAGGTTTGCATGGTGTGGTAGCAGAGAAACCGTTCGGACCGTATGCCAGAGCCTTGTTTAATGTGCTGAGAGAGAAATTCCCGGCACCCCGTGGAAACCCCCTACCTCGTTCCCATGGGATGGTAAGGAGGAACCATTTGTGTATTATGACAACTGCCTGGCCAAATGGTCAGCAGCAACGGGAGCTAATCCCGCCAACAATGAGGTAACTGAGACACTGTTTAGAACAGCTCTCTTGAATGGTTTGCCACTTCCACTAAAGAACAAAGTTAGTAGAGGGTGTGTGAGTCCTACTAGAGAATGAGAAGCCTCCTAGTGGGACACTGTATTTATTTATTGAATTTATTTCCTTTATTCATACACAACCTTTAATTTTGGTCACATTTTTTCTCTGCTGTGGATTACTTGGAGCTGATTCATGAGGATTAAAAAAAGGATATTGTGTTTTTACTGTAAACTATGGTGGCTTACGATGAACTGAGTAGCTTGGTGCCTATCAAACGGACTTTGCAAGTGATAGACTGCCAGAACCAAGCCAACAAAGAGTCAGAGGAACCCAGCATGTCCGTCCTCTCGGCAGGGTGACGTTGCTTGCCAGCCTCATATCACCGGTGAAGAATGGGGATGTCCGGCGCTTCGGCCAAACCATCCAGGCCTCATTCAGGGGCGATGGCTAGGCACCAGGCGTGCCCCATAAGCCTTGCAACAAGGCAGCGGCCCCAACACCATCAAAAAGGAGGACGCTGTGGTCTGAAACACTAGACGTCCGCCAGAAAGGAACTTTCTCCACCAAAGAGATCAAGCGGCAGGAGGCCATATTTGAGCTGTCTCGTGGAGAACAGGACCTGATTGAGGACCTCCAGCTCACACGCAAGGCGTACCACGATTCGATGCTGAAGCTCTCCATTATGTCTGAGGAGGAGCTCACACACATTTTTGGAAATCTGGATGCTTACATCCCTCTGCATGAGGACCTCCTGTCCAAGCTTTTCAAAGTGACGGAGCCCACGAACAACAGTTTTACTAGAGATAGGGAGGCATTTTATTTTGAAAACAAGGCTAACATTCCATTCAGGAACATGCCAACTCAAAGTAGAGTGGAACATTTCACCAGTGGGCCTTAAGCTCAGGAGAAATGTTAAAGCAAACACAAAATAAGCCATCAACCACAAATGTCGCAGCTAGTCCAGCTAGTCAACAAGCTCTGTGGCATATAAAAGAGGTAGTGTTTAAAACTGAAGAGGAAGAAGAAACAGATGATGCACGTCAAACTCTATTTGAATTAAAAATGGTAATAATATTGAGAGAGAGGTAAAGACAGAGAAGAGATAGAGTGGAGTATAAGATGAGAAAGGAACTAAAAGTAAGACAAGGAAGTGAGAGAGAGGGGATATCAGCAATCCCTGTTGGAAGATCACAAGAGCAAAAGAAAGTTCATAAGGAAGACAGTGGAGGATGTTGAAGACAGAGCAAAGTCAGAGACAGAGAGATGTTGCCACTTCTATGAGAAATGCCAAAAGAAATTTACTGATTTAGAAACTGACTTATGAAAAATACAGTTGCAATTGGCTCAAGCTCAACTGTTAATTAACAAGAGTAAAACCAAGATACAAATGACTTCTTGTCCCAAACCGGGCAGGAAGATGTGCACTTGTGTGTCTCATTTCTCCCATACAAATTTACAATGTGTCCGAGGCTGAGGTGACAACATGGTTACACCTGAGCTCATTCACCACAATGCTGGAGGACAGTCCAGTCTACACAGATGCTATTGGCATCCCACGTGGAGTTCCAGATGAGTATAAATTGACAAATCAAATTACAGGTGACTGAGTCAATCATTGTTTGGATCACCCCCAATAAAAACCATTGACAGGATTAATTATGTTCGTTAAAACATTTAACGTCTGGACGTATCAAAATAGAATTGCTAGACTCTCTATTGGCCAAAAAGGGGGTGTTTGTTTTCTGTGGATGTTGTTGTCTTTCTTGTATTTTACAGCTGACCCTAAGAAGTAGTCAGGGTCTACAATTCACATTCACAATGTTGCTAATGCTAATACATGATCACGCTACTGCAGGGACAGTTTTGTTGGTAATTTTGATTTTAATTTTGTGCTCATTGCTCATGTGAGGGCTGTGGAGGTAAAAGGGTTGGTAATATTGTTTTAGCTACCACAGACCCCAATAATTAAGCTTTGCTGAGTCCCTAGGGCTCATAGGGAAGGTTAGCTTCCATTGTTTCCAGCTGAAAACACATGGCTATAGACATTGCCACATTGTTACACACACGTAGGACATAGACAGCGGTCTCAGTTCTCTCTAGTCTGACGCACACTCACACACATACATACAACACACACACACGGTTGCAGAGGCAGTTCCATTTGGAGGACGTAGGCAAACTTATCTAATCTCACACACACACACACACACACACACACACACACACACACACACACACACACACACACACACTCACACACACCTACACACCCCCAGACACCCAGGGTAACAGTTCCATTTATGGAAGTCTTTACACTTATGGGGTGATCAGGAAGTAGGCATGACTGTTTACAGGATGAGACCGGAGAAGGAAACTACTTCGAGAAGATGCAGCCGAAAACCTGTCAAGATCGGATTGGTCCAGAAAACACCACATCCCCTCATGCATATTGTTAATCTGAATTGTTTAAATTTGACCAGGCCAAGATAGAATTTGCTCTTCTTCAGCTGCGTCTGATGTAAGACCTGTGTAGTACCGGCAGTCAGGGACACTGGGAGAGCCCGGATATCTGTATTAGACTTGCTGTCAGGAATAAACTTTTTAAACTTATGACGATAGTTTAAGTCCCCTACTTTACCTCAATAACAATAACCCACGGAATAAAGAAGCTTTGAAAAGACATTGCTTCAGTTTTTGCTCTGACCCAGTTGGGTCAGAGCAGCAACACCGAACCATGACAGTATCTCCCCCCCCTCAAGGGACGGCCCCCGACGTCCCAAAAACGGTCCAGGGGAGGGTCAGAGTCAGGCTCTAGGACCAAATGGAGTCCAAGCCCAGGACCAGGAGAAGGTTCAGGAACCAGCTGGGATACAGGTGTGGAACCGGCTGGGGTTGGGGGGTATGAGCAGGCTGGGGTACGGACTCAGTAGCAGGCTGGGGCGCGGACTTGAAGACAGATCACCCAGCCATCGGTGGTTCGAATCCCGCTCCTACCAGGACATCCCTCAGAGTGTGAGCTGACGGTGGGAGGTGTCAGCTCACCTCCCAGCCACTGCCAAGGCGACGTTGAGCAGGGCGTCGTCCCCCCTCATTGTGGGGTGCGACTCCTCCAAATTCAGTTACATTTACTCAATTTGTGTAGGTAATTAAACCAAATCAATTCGTTCAGACGTACTAGAAAATATTACTTAGATATTACTCATGACTCGGGTTTTGTTTTAACAGATTTGAGAGCTTTCATATCTAGTCAATATTTATATGTGTAAAAATGTTTCACTGATTGAATTAAGTAACATGCAGTATTATTTTTTTGAGTGCAGATATTGGTCTTTGTCCCAGATATAACCTAGAGCATGACCATGTTTAAATTCTTCCTAGGAACAGCAAGGTTTGCTCACATCATAGATAGTCAAAACAAGAAGCTGACCTTGCCAGTGGTCTTAACAAGAATATCATGATTATATTCACCTCTTTCAGCAGATAGACAGTGTTTATCCAAGAATTAACCAGTTTGTTGCAGACACTTTAACAGTTACACATGCTATTATATTGTCAAAAGATATCAACATGCTCTTTAAAGTCTCAAACCTAATGTTATTCCTCCAAGCAGAAATCCATGTTTTTTTGTTCATTAATCCATGTTTCAAACATTGATGTTGCTAAATGGTTTTTCAACTGTTCCATGTAATACTTGACGTGTCCAAAATTGGTGTAGAGCTCCCACTATTGAAGTGATTCTGCTGTACAGATCTTTGGTGTATTAACAACTACACCAAAGAGAAAGAGAAAGACCCTATGTTTTGATGAAGATCCTGCAGTTGTTTGTACAGGTGTTGTCGATCAACCCATTATTCAGTTGTCAAGCGTTTTTAATGATACTAGCATTCTTTTTAGTGAGATTCTCATTAATGTAGACATTTATTTCTTTCAGTTTAAAGCCTTGTTTCAGAAGAGCAATTGTGTGTTTACGATTCTGGAATTTTATCAGCATTGCAGGTGGTCTCCTACCTCCAAATGGTAGTGGATAACATGTCTCAATCTGGCACAGATCTATAGTTATCTCCAGATTCCTCAGTTGAGAAATCACTTGCTCCACGGTCTCGATGTCAGCGTCATGCTCTGTTCCATCTCCCCAGGCCACAGCATGGCCATAATTCCTCGGCTTAAATTTCATGCCATTGATGATCACATCATTCATACGAATGCTTTCCTCCAAATCATCCTTTCTTTCTTGTCCTTAGTCTAAGACAACAATTCTTCGGTCTTTTTCATCTATGTCTTTTTGCATTTTTCTTCACTTTGTCCTTCATTTCTTCCATGGAGTCAATCACCGGTTATAGCTTTTCTTCCGACTTTTTATCAAAGTCACTCCTTAACTTATCAAAGTCGCTCTTTAACTTGCTCTTTAACTCTTTCATAGAAGAGATCATCTGGTCTAGAGTATCCTCTGATTTTTCTCTTCTTCTTGCAATTTGCAGAGAATCAGTGAGAGTCCGTATGAGTATGAGTTAGAGAGATAACAACAACAGGAGACAGAAGAAAGACGTCCACTTACGTTGAGTTATGCCACAGAAATTCTTGTCTGAGACAAATCTGAGCTGAACCCTCTATCTTAACCAATGATGTGTTTTTTTCTGATAGTCTCCACCACTTTGTGGAAGTTGCAGGGAAATGTAAACACAGTTAAGTTTTTCCATATTTCCATGTGTAAATACTGTATCAAAGTAATCTAAACTGTACTCTATCTCTATAAAAAGAAAGTACAGTAATATGTTGTGTTTGTGTGATAGCTAATCACACATTTAATAGTGTGTACTTGCATTTTTCTTGGCATTTACTTGCAGAGACTGCCATTCGAGGTCCTGAAGGCCTCACTGCAAAGCACTTTATTTAAGTCTGTCCCACAAAAAGCAATTGAGACGATTTATTTTGTGTGATCACACCTGCCTTTGTGCTGCCTATATATAGATACAAAGTATTTAGGGTCATTCTCATTTTGAATGTGTGCATAATTGTGCAACAGTCAGTCTTATGTCAGACCTCAGGAACATGCCTGCATGAATATACACATATTTGAGACCTTGGAGGAGCAATGTATTTGGCAGCACTAAATGTATTATGATTCAGCACCACAAAGACACTACCACAATTTCAACTATGAGGACACACACTAACATTTTTACCTTTATTGTTTGAGCTCCTCATTTGTGAAAATTAACATTAGTTTTTCGTTCAGGCATGTGCAACTTTATTATGTGCTATTACAGATACTAACAAAAAACTGTTTTTTATGGAGGAATAAAGCTGATGACCCACACAATGAAGTTATGGGAAAGAGTAGTTGAAACTAGACTAAGGGCTTCAGTGAGCCTTTGTGAGCAGCAGTATGGTTTCATTCCAAAAAAGAGTACTACAGATGCAGTATTTGCTTTGAGGATGTTGATACAGAAGTACAGAGAACGCCAAGGGGAGCTGCATTGTGTTTTTGTAGATCTGGAGAAAGCTTATGACAGGGTGCCCAGAGAGGAACTGTTGTATTGTATGAGGAAGTCTGGAGTGGCAGAGAAGTATGTTAGAATGATGCAGGACATGTATGAGGACTGTAAGACAGTGGTGAGGTGTGCTGTAGGTGTGACAGAGGAGTTCAAGGTGGAGGTGGGACTGCGTCAAGGATAAACTCCTGGAAAGGAGAGGAATGAAGGTTAGTTGCAGTAAGATAGAGTACTTGTGTGTGAATGAGAGGGACCCAAGGGGAAGAGTGAGGTTACAGGGAGAAGAGATCAAGAAGGTGGAGGATTTTAAGTACTTAGGGTCAAATGTCCAGAGCAATTGGGAGTGTGGAAAAGAGGTGAAGAAGCGTGTACAGGCAGGATGGAACGGGTGGAGAAAAGTGTCAGGTGTGATGTGTGATAGAAGAGTTTCAGCTAAAATGAAAGGAAAGGTGTACAAAACTGTGGTGAGACCAGCGATGTTGTTTGGTCTACAGACAGCGACACTGATGAAAAGACAGGAGACAGAGCTGGAGGTAGCAGAGATGAAGATGCTGAGGTTCTCTTTGGGAGAAACCAGGATGGATAGTAGCAGGAATGAGTACATCAGAGGGACAGCACATGTTAGAGGTTTTGGAGATAAAGTCAGAGAGGCCAGACTGAGATGGTTTGGACATGTCCAGAGGAGAAATAGTGAATATATTGGTAGAAGGATGCTGAGTTTTGAACTGCCAGGCAGGAGGCCTAAAAGAAGACCAAAGAGGAGGTTTATGGATGTAGTGATAGAGGACATGAAGGTAGTTGGTGTGAGAGAAGAGGATACAGAAGACAGGGTTAGATTGAGGCAACTGATTCGCTGTGGCGACCCCTGAAGGGAAAACCCGAAAGGAAAAGAAGAACAAAAACTGTTTTTACATGAGTTATGTCCTTCTTTTTATATGTTTGCATTTAGAAAATGTTCATCAATCCATCCATCCATCCATCTTCCTGGTGATAATACCACTGTATTGGTTTTGTTTACAGACCATTATCCCACAGGTCACGGGTCTGTTAGAGCCTATCTCAGTTTACCATGAGCAAACAGGATGGAATACACCCCGGGCACATCACCAATGCATTGCAGGAAGCACATGTTATTTTGAAGAAAAGCTCCCCAAGGCTGAAGAAGAAAAAAGGAGAACAATGTCTGTGGAAAATCTCTGTCATGGCAAATCTCTGTTGAACAAAGTGATTATTAGGTCAAAATGAGTTATCAAACCTAGACGTTTCATGTATGAGCCGTAGGCCTCCACCCCATGGAAGTTGATGTGACTGTTGTTCAGATGATGGCTGGATCAATGCAAACCACATTCATGCAAATTACATTTGAGCTTCCTGGGGAGGGAACCCAACACTACATCATACATGGAAGACAGATGATGGTGAAGGCCACCTCCTGTGTTGAGGGTTGACAGTGGATGAATGAGGAAAGTGGTTACCTGCTACAGAATATTCATTTAACCCTGTTTTTTTCTTTGTTTTTTGTTTGTTTGTTTGCTTGTTTGTTTGTTCGTTTTCTGGAGGGTTCATCAAGGCCGAAAAAGAATGTTGAACTTGTAAAAAAACATGAATAGCGGTCATGCTGTAGCCTGTCCATTGGAACTCAACACCATTACCAACCATCAGAAGTCCATCCACTAAAATGTGTCAACAATTAAAATATTGCATGAGTGACATTGAAATAAAACTTGTCTTTTGAATGAAGAAACCTGAAATCTTACTATATTAACAGTCAATGATGTGATTGGAATCAGTGCACTGATCGGCTGACAGTGAATGTGAATTGACTTCAACAATAACTCAAGGCTGAAAACAACATGCAGCCTTCTTTCAAAATATTCCATGCATCTCATCAAGGAGCTGTAGGACAGAAGATCAAAAAAGTGCCGCAGAGCGGGAAAAGAAAAGTCACTGCTGGCTCCCATTGTTTTCTCACATAATGTCAAAAACAACAAATCTCAATGGCCCTCACAGACTTTATTTGATCATTTGTTTGTTATGTGCAGAATTAACTGAAACCTGCAGGACAGATATTCTGGGCATAACACGTGAATACTGCTTAAACCCAGCTGTGTTCCTGCCTAATTCCTCATCTTGTAGTTTATTTTTGCCATACTTACTTTTCTACCCAACAGATGAATCCAACAAGCAATGAAAAAAAGTGTGGGAAAAAATGGAGCAAAAGAGATGAAGGGCACTAAAGTATGAGAGGTTATAGGAGGGGAGTGGTCATGGATGAAAAAATGCAACGGGAGGCAAGAGTGCAAAGGCTGCTCAAGGTGAAGGTAAGGAGAGGGTACAGTAGATTCACCTGGAGGAAACAGAGGCAGAAAAGCGAGAGAAAGGGCTCAGCTTTGTTTATGACGCCCTCCAACAAATCTTGCTGAAGGTATGCCTCGGGAATCCTTCTGCAAGCCCCAGTGAGTCAGAGTGCCAAATGAAGTATGCATGCTTATACACAGCTGACTGGTTGAGCATATATTTTGTGAGAAAATGAGTTTCCCCATCAGGCATATTAAAAGTCCCCAAAGGGTTTCAGTCTCCTCAGCATATAGAAGAGAATCCAATTTAATAATTCAGTAATTAAGGATGTTTATCTTTGAGTTCAGGATTCTTCATACTGTTTATGCTTTATTTTACATTTTGTTTCATAATAATGTAGGAGTTGGGTGGTTAGGAAAGAAAGAATAATCTTATCTATACATCCATGTTTTTTTGTGTGTATGCCAAGATTTAAAGTATGCTTGATCAAAAGACGAAGAGAAGAGTATGAAACATTTTCTAGTACTACTTAAGATTTTATAAATACAATCTTATCTGCACTATACACCCTTCTAGTTTCCTTTTTTTTTTGGGCTTAAAATGAAACTTTTTCATGAAAGCCTTATGTCATGTTTGGGAAATATTTGCATTACAGGTACTTGTTGTTGCATGTTATTTCGTCTGAAAAGCCTTTTTTTTTCTCTGAACCACCGCACAGACGATTCAAACTCAGACTAATGAACGTCACCAACCAGCGCATAACATTAACTTCTGCTTTTTTTTCTGTCTTTTGACAGAAATTCTCCTACTTCTTTTTTTTCTCTGTGATGTTGAATGAATGAATGAATAAAACATTCATAGTAATGAGAAAAATCATGAGGCCCTGGGTTTACACACTGACACAAATTGTAAAATATTAATTGGCCTACCTGTTTATCCAGCTTTGGGATATGCTTCTCCAGACCAAATTATCACTTGTCTCTCTATTTGATTAATTGGTTGCCATTCTTGTGTTTTGTTTACCTGGATGCAGGCATCACAGAAGTCATCCATTATCATAAAAAGTCTTTGAACTGTTGAGACTGAGGCAAAACAGTAGATAGAGTCTACTGAGAGCAAAGGGAGGTAAATTTGCAGCAGACACATAAAATCCCCTTTTATACAGCTCAATGATGGTAGTAATGCTACACTTGTATAGACAAAACCCCCCATTCAAAATACAATAATCTAATGAAGAACATTTTATGTCAGAGGTAGTAGCACCAAATCAATATCCTTATAAACAGGGTGAGGCGGTATACGGGTGATGTTTTGAGGATGTAATATATGCACAAGAGATTTATTGATGTGTGGTATAAATGATCAATGGTTTGATCGCAAGTACTCCAATGACCTCATGACTTTACGGACATCTTGTTTCTAATTTAATAGTTTGGATGCATATAACAGCATGAGGTAATGAATTGATAAGACTGCATTTATACAGTATGAATGCTAACAGTTTACTTCTAAAATCTAAAAGTAAACTGTTTTTCATCACCATCATTTGAAAACCAAAAAAATGAATGTCTTTCCCTGCAGTCTATTTTTATCATATCAACAACCACATGGACATTATGTCTTTCATATTTCTTGCCTTTTTTGTTTTAGTTTATCCGCATGTGTCTAAGGAGGATTACTGAAAAGGACATGAAAAAATGTAAGTTTTAGGGTTTTCTTTTTCTCTTTTTGTAAAAATTCTGGTAGTCTAGCCAATTTTGGTGGTGATCCAGAACATTATAAAGGTTATATTATTTGTTGTCGGTTCCAGACATCTTCCCCCTTCCAGGAAAGGGCAAAAGGTGTCACTGAGGATGCAGGTGACTCCTGCCCTGCATTCGGTGGAGTAGATGTCCTTGTTGGGTGATAAGCTGCACCCTTTTTCCTTTACCACTTTTACACACTCCTCCACACATGTATAAAATAGCCGGTGAGCTGGTGGAAAATGGGCTTCCTGCCACACACCCTCAGCTGTCCTAACCATTAAAGCAACATGCCTACAAAATAATGCTTAAAAGATAAAGGAAGTAAGGTGAGAAATGTCGCTGTCGTGGAAATGATCTGTTTTTCTTTTTGTTGAAATTGTGGCTGAAAGATTGTTTTGATAACAATCACAGTCACTTAATGCAGTGACTGATGATATGAAATTGTTCCAGCTACAAAGAGTTTCTCTCATACGTCCCACTTATTAGTATTTTGTGTGTCGATGCATCAGTTGCGCATTCATAAACTGAGTTGTTTTGGATCTTCCATTGTTTGTTTGTTTGTCTATTATATAACTAATGCTCATTAGTGTATTGCTGCTATTAAAATTTACAAGACCTTTTCAGTGTTTTATCTTGCTTATTGTTCTCACATACAACCACATTTTAAGCTTAGTCTGTGCCCTAAAGCAGTGGTCCCCAACCTTTTTTGCGCCATGGGCCGGTTTCATCTAAGACAACATTTCACGGACCGGCCTTTATTTGCTCTATAATCGTTAATGACGCCAGGACAGCTGTAGTCTAATAATAAATCATCCGCAGTGGTTTTATGTGAAATGCAGACATCAACAGACAATAAACAAACAAACAAATGCCGCTTCGCAAGGACAGGAGTTTGGAAATGGAAACAGGGTTTGTGATACTTTTTGGGTGATCTCAGGATAATCTGCCTTGATTTTAATCCAGCACACTGGACCGGTGGTGGGCGCTTAATTTAGGGGTAACCTGTCACGTGACCGAGACCGGTCAAGCGTGACAGACGTCACTTTTCAAAATAAAACATCTTTCCGACTCCGAAATAAATAAAACGGAAGTAATGTAAATCATTTTTTAATTCTGTGCGGCCCGATACCAAATGACCCACGGACCGGTATGACCCACGGACCGGACAGTGGTCCCCAACCCAGGGGTTGGGGACCACTGTCTTAAAGGGCTTAAGGAGGATAAGCAGGGGTTTTGGAAAACCAGAAACATGGCTTGCATTGCATGGTGTGCATCTGTCAATCAAAATAGTTTTCAAAATAACACATCAGACAGTCAAAGTAGTCAAAGACAGCCCATATCCCATGTAAATTCTGAGATGCATTGCATTACAAGATCTGCACATAGATAAATCACAGACAGAGAGGAAAGCAGCAGTTGTTGTCATTACCAAGGGTGTACAAAATTATGGAGGACAAGCCAGCAAATTTTAAAAGTTTGTTACCCCAGTTATTTTAACCTAATTCAGACACTGGTATTTTCTCAGTCATTACCTCATAAAAATCACTGGCCTCTGTCTAGCTTTCTCCATCTAACTAAAATGTGCAAATAAATACAAGCATGTATGGCAGCACACTCACAAATTTTACATGAGAGCATAGTCTGTTTAGCACAAAAGGCTTATTGTTAAGTGGACACAGTAGTTTTAAAATCAAGTTTGTATGCGGCACCTATCAAAACCACAAATTACAAAGTGTTAAAAAAGACAAAGAAATAATGGGAAAAATAATAAAAACATACACACAAAAATGATTTTTACTGACACTATCCTGAATTGAATACGAAATGAATATGTCTCTAAAAATATTTAGCCTGGCACCATGAGGGTTAAAGTGTAATTAGCATGGTAAACACACGTATATCTGTGCATGCAGATACATGTAGAATAGCGCACATGGTGCAGATTATAATCAGTGATTGCATTTGAATACATTCCCATGTTTCTACTGATTAGCAGTGTAGCAGAAACAACTGCTGGCTCGCTTGATTCCTGAGACACCAATCCATCAAATCACTATCTTTCTATTTTATCGACCAGTAGCATTTACAGCATCTATCTAACTTTATGTAACATCTTCTTCCAACATGGAATGACTTTTGATGTTGTTCTCCACTGTAAATGACTGCTGCCATAGTTTCTCTGTAGTATTCATAAGATCACTGCAAACAGATAATTTTGACAGATAATACATAGAAAAATCTGTCAAAGATGTGCTTAGGAGAAAACCAACTTCTGTCTTACTTTGTTTTTTTGTTTGTTTGTTTTCCTTTTTTTATGAGTCACACCAAAGCTGTCTTCTTGGATAGTTGCAGGTTTAAACTATGCAAGTTCTGACTATGTAGTGCCTTTTGGCCTTTGGTGTGTAAAGATATCGCTTCATAATTCTGATGATGCAGAGACAAACAGAGTAAAGAGGGAGAGAAAGACACAAACAAATGGCAGGGAAAGGGAAAGGGATTTCTCCTCAATTAAGATGCAAACTGTTCCTGCTCCTTTGGGAGTGCAAAGAAAAGTGAGGAGGAGGTGAAGGAGATAGAGCAGCAGGAGGAGGAAATGAATAAATGACATGAGGAGAAAATGAAATGAAAGGACGGGAGATGATGGGCTGGTTTAGTTGATCAAAGTATGAATATTCACAGTGCTTTCCAAGATTAAATACTTATTACTCTCAGCTGCTCAGTGAACTCATTATCACAATGTAGTACATGTGTACCACTTAAGAAATACATTGCTAAACAAGACTTTCACCAGAGGAAATAAAGCATCACTGTCTTGGGTACAATGATTTATTCCGTCTAGTGTGTCGAAAGAAGATTACTGTACTTGAAATGCCAGTGAGCAGGGAACATCAGAACAGAGTACAGTGTTGGAAGTGACTTTGAAATCCAAAAATCACACCAAGTACTTGGTGTTGATTCACCGTTGCTGAACAAAAAACCCCATGGACATAAAGTGTATCTATGTGGTCATTTTGTGTTTTATTGCAGCATAAATCTTATTTGTTGCCATTTATCTCACCGTCTGCACTATCTTCTGTACTCTCTCCTGACCCTCAACTCTACATTGTATCCTGGAGCAACATAACGTATAAATAACATGAGCGTAGAGCAGATGGTAGGCGAGCATGTCACACATCTGGGTCAGCATGTTGGAAAATGGACCACACAACAGATCTTTTTTTTATTTTTTTACATAATTGAGACAAAGTGCAGCAAAAATAGCTGACTGTCGCTGGATAATAAGGCTGCTTTACAGGAAAGACATGCAGTTCTCTGAACTTATGAAACTGTTGCAGCCATTCTAATACTTTTCTCTAGCCTTTGGTGATAATTTCCAAATTACAAATGATTTTTATCAAAAATCATGTTTGCAAATATCATATGAAACCACCAATAGTCATTTGTACAATAGCATCACAACACTGATATTGAGGTATTCGGGCAAAAATGTTTTGACATTCGATTTTGCTCTTGTCATCCAGCCCTACTCTAAATGGTAGTAGACTTTATTTCAATCCAACCTATAATCTCAGACTGCTGTATTTTTCAGGTACTTCATTGGGATCAACCCAGAGAGAGGTACCAAGGTCAGCCGCGGCACAATGGTCTCCAAGAGGACAGGGAAAGTGGTTCAGAAGAAGTCTGAAACAGTTAATCCCCGTGTGTCCAGCCTTCTGAAGAATCTTATAGACTTAGAGTGGAATTTCACATAGGTCAGTAAAAGCTCTCTACATCAATGAAGCAATGACCTTTTCATACTGTTTGTCTTAAGTTATGTGTTCTTGTTTGCCTGTCTGCTAAATTTGCTATATTTCACTTCAAACATTTGGGTATTTGTGCTGTAAAAATACTATTTTTCAAATTTAAGATCAAAATTCTACTGAATCCCCTTCCATTTCCATTAGTCTGCAGCAAGTAGGAAGGAGTTCCTGGTGGAGGGATGAAGTGGTTTACAGAGTGCTTCTCCCACAGATGTAACCAGGAAGCTGCTCTGCGGCTCTCTTTGAAATACAGATGTAAAAAGCCTCACTGATAGAAATAGGGCCTTGCATCTACCTGAACACTGTCTCACTTGGCTGTAAGTGTTGCATATCCCTGCGTGTTTGTTGACAAGGTAAATGTACACAGCCCCCATTTTATTATCCCACAGTGGTGCATCGATGGCTACGTCTCGGAGACCATCTCCATTTGGATCTGCTACAGAGGTGATGGTGGTCCCAAATCCGCCCCGAGACAACACAGAGACCATCATCTCACCAGTTCCAAGAGTTGTTCATAGGGTTTCTGGTGGATAATTGCATTTCACCCTGCAGCCTAAATAAATAATGGGTTGCATCATTAGTCGTATTTTGTAAGTCTCTTCACTGCTACATTTTAGTAGTTGCTAAGTCATTCATTATATATTGCACATGTCACATTGAAGTTGCTAATCAAGGTTACAGTAGCAACAGTGATTACTTCATAGTGATTGTCTGTCATTCATACTGCCACTAATATGCTCTTTTTTAGAAAAGTGACTACTTAGCACTGTATTTGGTATTGTGAGATTCCATTGCTAATTTGAAAAAAAAAACAACCCATAATAACCTGTCACAAGTACACTGTAAAATCAGTAAATTAGAGCATTATACTGTGGTTTAATATATGACACTATAGCAGTAATAAACTGTAAATAAGTTTACAGTAAGCAAACTAGAAAAACTAATTTACTGGCAACCCAGCAGCCAGTAGTTTACTGTAAATTAAGAAAATACAGTAATATACTGTAATCCAGTGTGTGTATTTATTACAGTAACATACTGTTAAGTTGATTAGAGGTTTTTTTTTACTGTTAAATCAAAAAAAACAAAAAACTGGAAATCCTGCTCCTAGTATTTTACTGTTAATGTACATGACAATTTGTTACAGTGAAATCTTTATCATCAGATCTACAAACCAAAGGCAAAGCAGGTTCAAAAGGCTAAAAAAAACCTTTTTTTGGATTGTATCACACACATCTGTCACAACCTGCTTGTTATTTCATATACATTTTTTAATTATTGACGGGGTTGTCCCCCTGTTGGTGCTAAATGATGTACGAACCAACCTGGACTTTTGATTACCAGGAAGCGCATCAGTGCATCATTCTTGTAAGTGCTGTGGAATACTTTATTGGATTAAAGGTTGGCTTAACCTCTACACCTCCCAGGATAAAATTAATTCAGCAGAGGTATACTGTAGATGTAAATGTTACATATTACAATTTTTATATGTATTGTTTTTATGTCCTGTGATTGTTACTGGTAAGTCTTAGGGAATAGTGTGATGCCATTTAAATTACCTCAAATGGTGATTATAGATTTAAATTTAATCATGAATAACTTACAAATAATTCAGCTTACAGACTGTTTGAAACAGTCTCGTAACCAATTGTGTTCGTACGTTGAGGACTACCTGTATGTATGTAATATACTGTATGTATGTGTGTGTGTGTGTGTGTCACACACACACACACACACACACAAACACACACAAATGCATAGAAGCACAGCAAGGAGATTAATTGTCTGTGATTGCATTTAGATAGTCATCCACATCAACTTGATTAGCAGTTTGGTGTTAACAGAAGACGAACTGCAGAGCAAACAAGAAGGGAGAAACAGAGAGTGTGGGAGATTTATTAGCTCAGTGTGTACATTTCTATTGACGATGAAATGCGACTGATTTCAGCAGAGCTACCATTAGTTATTTCATCATTTATTCAGGGCCATATCAACAGCTAAAAAGCATAAATTGACTGTTATGTCTCTTAGTCTGTCTAAATACACATGGTCCAATACGCACTGACCACAGATGCAACAATGAATCATTTTATTTATTTAACCCTTTATATTCTACTTGTATTATAACAACCGCTCATAAAAGTACAGTATAGGTTTTGCAAGTAAATTTATTGATGCACTGTATTTAATTTATCCAAGTTCTCTCAGGAAAATCTGACAATTTACTGTAAAATCATTTAATTTTGCTGTAATCTGTGGACTTCTTACAGCAATGAAGTATATCTGCATAAATGCTTTCAGTTCATCACTGAACACGAACAATTGACTAAGACAGCCTAACATTCAAGAGATAGAAAACCTGTACACTTTCAAGCTGTGGAAGCCAGCAGATCTGGATGGTTTACTGATCACCAACTACGAAACAGTTTTTATTCAAGGTGCTAAAGAGAATGTAGAATGTTTCTGAAGATTAAATGATTCGCAGAATGAATTTCAAGCTACTATCTATAGCTCAACATGACCTATAGAGAGCTTGTGTTCCCTCTGGGAAAAGAAAGAATGTTTCCTCGGTCATTTGTTTTAACATGAATTTACAGTTTTATGTTGCAAAGTGCAAATTTACTCTGATAGTTCTAATAGTGGGCATGGTGGTTTATTTTGCTATTTTTCAATTTATTGCTTTATTGTTTTTCTAGGTAGCACTGTCGCCGCACAACAAAGCGGTTCCAGGTTCGAGTCTCGCTCTGTGCGGAGTTTACATGTTCTCTGCGTGGGTCCTCTCTGGGCTCTCCGGCTTCCTCCCACCTCCAAAAACATGCGCTTCAAGTTAATTGGCCGGTCCCAAATTTCCCGTAGGAGTGAGTGTGTGTGTATGTGTGTGTGTGTGGTTGTTTATATTTGTGTGTGGCTCCGCAGCATACTGGCGTCGTGCCCGGAGTTTCCCCCACATAACGCCCTAAGACAAGCTGGGATAGGCTCCAGCTCCCCGTGACCCGCTGCAGCGGATAAAGCAGAAGAAAATTAATAAAGGAATATTAGTTGAATAATACTTTCTGTTTCTATACTATTCTATTCCTTTACCATACTGACACAACGCTGTTGAAATTCACATGACAGATTAGAGCTCTCTTGGTACACATTCATGCATGTATATTACTAAAGTTCAGGATGTTGTCCTGGTCGCCAGATTCTCCTTATTTTGGCACAATCCAATCTGTGAAGACATGGTGGGCAAATAAGTCGAACCCATGGAGAACCCACCTCACAACTTACAGGACTTCAAAGAACTGCTGCCAACATGTTGGTGTCAGATGCCACAACACAGTTAACTTGTACCTCAAGATGTTGGAAGAAAAACAAACAATAGATTCTGAAAGCAATCAAGCATCAAGCAGTCTTCCACATCAACTCATATTTAAAACACCAGACAGCCCTCTGAGTCTTTACTTGAATGTGAGATTCATATTTGTTGTTAGAATGAATTATCATGACTGAATTACAGCAAATTATTAGACACTGAATTTAGCATCCTAATAATAAGATAAACAATTTTCACCACATTCCCTTCCAGTAAATCACATGAAAAGATTGAAGATGTCATGCTATTTCTATGTGCACAGATGGTAACTGAGCAGGAGATTGAATGGTTGAGAAGATAAGAGGGCAGAGAGGAAGTAGGAGAAATTGAAAGTTGGAGACAGAAAGATGAGGGTGGGCAGGAGAGGAGAAAGGAGAGAAGGGAAGATGAGCAGAGATAGAATGATAGCCTTAATGTGTACTGTATGCATTAGTGACAGTATTTATGAATATTGCATGTGTGGTTAGACAGAAGGGAAGATGGGCTTAAATGGCTTGTTAACCAGGTTCCTAAATACTGGTAGTGTGATGGTAAGGAATATGATTTTTTTTTTTAAAAAAGGCGGACAAAGGAGGAACCAACAAAACTCAAACAGAAGAGTGCTCAGTGTAAGGAAGCAATGGAGAAAGGTAACTGAAAAAGGTATCATTTCGTTTTCTAAATGGAAAGGAAAATTTGTTGATTTTTCTTTTAGCTGGTAGTGTTATAGCAGGAGAATAACAAAGGGACAAAAATTCACAAAAAGCTACTTAAAGTCGACTAGAGCCTACAAATAGTCTTGACAGGCTGTCATAGACCACTGTTTTACATGTATGTATACATAAACTCTAATATAAACTCAAATCAAATAACATCACTGTCAAACCAAATGATTAATATGTGTTCTTTTTCACTTCACAAGGAACCCTCAGATTCTCTTGTCAAGACATGCATCACTATTTTCCTGTCTGGTATCTCAGAATGAATTTCAAGCTACTATCTATAGGTCAACATGACCTATAGAGAGCTTGTGTTTCCTCAGGGAAAAGGAAGACTGTGTGAAGAACCACTGACTGATAGGCTTTTCTTGCTAGTTGCAAGTATTTGGACAGTCCTTTCTGGTCACACATCTCCTATAGTTGTCATGAGTCTCGAAAACCACATTGCTCCTCCTGAATTCGACTTCCCAATGGACCCTCCTCTCCAGAACCCCTGAATAGACCTTGCCAGGGAGGCTGAGGAGTGTGATCCACCTGTAGTTGGAACACACCCTCCAGTCCCCCTTCTTAAAAAGGGGGAACACCACCCCAGTCTGCCAATCCAGAGGCACTGTCCCTGACGTCCATGCAATGTTGCAGAGGCGTGTCAACCAGGACAGCCCCACAACATCCAGAGCCTTTAGGAACTTCGGGCGGATCTCATCCACCCTGCCACTGAGCAGCTTTTTAACCACCTCAGTGACCTCAACCCCAGAGATAGGAGAGCCCGTCTCAGAGAACCCAGACTCTGCTTCCTCATGGGAAGGCATGTCACTGGAATTGAGGAGGTCTTTGAAGTACAGTATTCTCCCCACCAAGTGACAACGTCCCGAGTTGAGTTCAGCAGCGCCCCATCCCCACTATACACAGTGTTGATACTGCACTGCTTCCCCCTCCTGAGACGTCTGATGGTGGACCGGAATTTCCTCGAAGACGTCTGGAAGTCGTCCTCCAAGGCCTCACCGAACTCCTCTTACGCCCTAGCTGCACCAAAGCTGCATTCCGCTTGGCCAGCCAGTACCCATCAGCTGCCTCAGGAGTTCCACAGGCCAAAAAGGCCTGAAAGGACTCCTTCTTCAGCTTGACGGCATCCCTTACCGCCGAAGTCCACCAACGGGTTCCGGGGTTGCCACCATGACAGGCACCGACCACATTACGGCCACAGCTGCGGTCGGCTGCCTCGACAATGGAGGAGCGGAACATGGTCCACTCAGACTCAATGTCCCCCTCCTCCCCCGGGACATGGGTGAAGTTCTGCCGGAGGTTGGGGTTGACACTCCTTCTGACAGGGGATTCCGCCAGGCGTTCCCAGCAGACCCTCACAATACATTTGGGTCTGCCAGGTCGGACCGGCATCTTCCCGCACCATCGGAGCCAACACACCACCAGATGGTGATTGGTTGACAGCTCCGCCCCTCTCTTCACCCGAGTGTCCAAGACATGTGGCCGCAAGTCCAATGACACCACCACAAAGTCGATCATCGAACTGCAGCCTAGGGTGTCCTGGTGCCAAGTGCACATATGGACACCCTTATGCATGAACATGGTGTACGTTATGGACAGTCCGTGATGAGCACAGAAGTCCAATAACAGAACACTACTTGGGTTCTGATCGGGGGGGCCGTTCCTCCCAATCACGCCCATCCAGGTCTCACTGTCATTGCCCACATGAGCATTGAAGTCCCCCAGCAGAACGATGGAGTCCCCAGTGGGAGTGCTCTCCAGCACCCCCTCCAAGGACTCCAGAAAGGGTGGGTACTCTGAACTACTGTCTGGTGCATAAGCACAAACAACAGTCAGGACCCGTCCCCCCACCCGAAGGCGGAGGGAGGCTACCCTCTCGTCCACCGGGGTGAACCCCAATGTACAGGCGCCAAGCCAGGGGGCCATAAGTATACCCACACCTGCTCGGCGTCTCTCACCATGGGCAACTCCAGAGTGGAAGAGAGTCCAACCCCTCTTGAGAGGACCGGTACCAGAGCCCAAGCTGTGTGTGGAGGTGAGCCCGACTATATCTAGTCGGAACTTCTCAACCTCACACACCAGCTCGGGGCTCCTTCCTTGCCAGAGAGCTTACATTCCACGTCCCAAGAGCCAGCTTCTATAGCCGGGGATCGGATCGCCAAGGTCCCACCTTCGGCCACCGCCCAGCTCACAATGCACCTAACTCCTATGGCCCCTCCCACAAGTGGTGAGCCCATGGGAAGGGGGACCCATGTTGTCCTTTCGGGCTGCGCCCAAGCAGGCCCCATGGGTGCAGGCCCAGCCACCAGGCGCTCGCCTTCGAGCCCCACTTCCAGGCCTAGCTCGAGAGGGGGGTCTTGGTGAATCTTGCCCGGCAAAGGAAAATGTAATCCATTGTTTGTCTTCATCATTAAGGGTCTCTGAGGTGTCTTTTGTCTGGTCCCTCACCTAGGACCTGTTTGTCATGGGTGACCCTGCCAGGGGCAAAAAGCCCCAGACAACAGCTTCTAGGATCATTGAGACACACAATCCCCTCCATCATGATAAGGTGATTACTCAGGGAGGGGTTCTGTTCAATAAGGAAATATATTTAAACGTTTTAATTTGTGTAAATAAAACAGTAAATCGACTTATGCACGTTACAAAAACAGTTGAGAAGGATATTCATACCATTGTGTATACCTGTATTATCTAAGAACTGAAATCAAGAGCTCATATGCAGCTCGTTTGCAGGGTTTCCTTGATACAGTAATAGCCAAACCTGCTTTCGTGCTTACATCAGTGGCTGTGGCATTGTACTGCATATAACCTCTTTAAGGTATTCCAAGTTTTATTTTCTGTTTGTTTTACTCACATGATACACACAGGAGTTACTAATTGATAAAAAGAAATTAGCAAGAAATTGAAGAAAACAAAGGTGGTCTAATATTTTATGTTACTGATTGTTCTCTTCCCATTGCTTCACATTCTGGTGGAATACAGAGTGTGACATTTGTCCTCTACCGAAGTATTAACAAATTCTCATCCTTTTTTAACAGATCATGAACAGTAGTAGACAGTAGCAGACAGTAGTAGAAGGGTCCCAACTCCACAGATTATCAAAGTGAAATAGTCGCTCAGTGACCACCAGCGGTTCATTCTGTCGAATTCATATGCAACCATGTTTTAATGTCTTCCTCATCTATCTGCTGAAGAAATTTATAGAATTCACTTTCTAAAAAAATACAGAAAATAGAAATGGCTTACTAGAACCTCCAGATTAGGAGGGCAGATCTGGACATAGAAATACTGGAGCACAAGTTAGAGGTGGGTAATGGTCACAGGTGAACCATGTTAACTATTGGAATGTTAACTATTGTAACAATACAAAAACTAACTTTGTATTTGTCAGACATAAAGATGACCAAAGGGAATGCATATTGTATGTTTTTATTGCCCGCTGTGATGGTGGTGATGGTGACTCTGAAATGATTCTGACAGATGGTGTCTGTCACTGCTCTGCCATCCTGGATAGCAGGAATCATCCTGAGGTGACGTAGGCTCTCTCCTGTCATGTATAGTGGATTCATTAGACTGGATTACACAATGAAGACAAGTGAATTATTGTGCAAATCTTTAGGTTACTGATCACATTACAGTCTGCTGCTCAGGTAAGACTGATCACACATCGAAGAGTCAGGAACAGACCCAGACTTCCATATCAGAAATGTAGTCTGCAGCATAACACATGATCTGGACAGATGTTACCTGTGATGCAGTCTTGAACATGTTGAAACAATTTTCAGTCTACGTTCCCACATTCCCATCTACTTGATGGGAATGTGGGTACCATCTGTGCAACCAATTAAGTTAGGAAATCCTAAAAAAAAAAAATCAGTTAACAATCCAATTCGAAGGTTGTAGCACAATGTCATTAAGAGAATATAATTTCAAATTCATTTGTCAGATTTCTACATCATTCACTTGGAATCCTGTGGAACTCCTCCTTGATGATTCTGACAGTTTTCTCTCCGGGGAAATAGAAAAACTGGGGTAAAACTTTCAAGGCGAGGTGCACTGAGCATCTCCCACATTGTATTGAAAAACTACCATTTGCAAATGAAAATTAAAAAACTGACCAGAGCACTACCTACACATAGCACTGCTGCAGATGTGGGGATGGCTCAGGTCGTGGATGTGTGTGTGATGGATCGGGACGTGAATCGGTACCGATCATAAAGAGAGCTGTCTGGATATGACCGGACATCTGAACGCGATACTGAAAAATTAAAATCTCTGTGAATTAACTCTCCGTCTGACAGAACCAGGAAATGAAGCCACGCAAGTGGCGGTGATAGGGGGCAGAGTCAGAGGAAACCCTGGGTTTGTGGAATAAAACCTGCTCCCGACCAGGTTAGCTTCAGAGTCTGTTACTGAGGTAACAAACCCAGAGGTTCGGTTTACCTCGCTTCATGAAACAGGCCAGGGTTACTGCTCTAACTCTGGGTTAAGTTACCTCCCTTTGTGAAACCGAAAGACCTGGTTTTCCCTGATTTCAGGGTTAACTTACCCTGGTTTTCCACTAAACCTGCTTTGTGAAACGGGCCCAATGTCATCATTGATAAGGCTTTGGGTATGCAGCCATAACAGCACGGGTGGTGGTGCATAATGGTGCAAAATGATGCATCACAAAAAACAATAAACCCATATTGACAAAACGACCATTAAAGTTATTGAAAAGATCCTGCAGATAAAAGCAAAACACAACCAGCATTCTCTGTGAACAAGGGTAGCAATAAAATGAATGACCACAGGTCACTGTCTCTGTGTGGCTCCGCAGTGACCCCGCGACCCACGACAGCGAATAAAGCGGTTGTGAAAATGAATTTTTTAAAAAATGTTTATCATAGTAGCAATGCTGTCACTACTAGTATGGTAGTGACAGTGACTAGTATTTGTTCATCTTCAGGAGAAATAACCATTTTAGTCATTGGGTGTTTTTGTGTAAAAACAAAAGAAGGAGGAGAAGAAGAGGAAGAAGAAGCATATCTATAACCCAAGTATGAATTATTAGATATCACTTCATCCAAGAAATTAATTCTGATGGATTTTCATAAATTCATTAATTCTCTGTAATTATAGACCAACCATAAAATAATCATTAATACTTTGGTATGTTTATTGTTTGGATACTTTTTCTTTTTTTTTTTGCAGTATCCACTGATGATTTTATAATTATTGTTTAATGCATTAAAAACAGTTTTTGACTTTACTGGTTTTTGTTTGCAGTATCTCAGACTTGTTTCTGGCAATATGCAGTTTCTTGAAACACTTAAACCAGTTTCTGGCAGTACTGTAGCTGTGAATGGGCAGTTTTGGACAATGCTAATCAAAAGTGGCTGTGTGCCTTATTTGGCACCGTGTCACATATCGACAGGGCAGTAGACACTTTCTCAAGTCCAAATTCTTGCTGCAGGATATTTTCTGGCAGTGAGAATTAGCTGTCCAAGCCAGACAAAAATGTACACGGGTATGCAAACATTACACGGACCGCCACATATACACACAGCCCCACAGATGAGCTGTAGGGACAAATGGGACACAGACTTCATGGGGGTGGAAGGTTTTGGTGTGAACATGCAAATGACAGGCGTATGGATGAGAATAACCATCCATTTTTCTCATTCCTATGAATAACAGGACAGTTACTCAGTGCTCAGTGTTTTGATAACATTACATAATTTGGGAACATTCATCTGATGTGTCTTCTTTGAACTTTTGATAGTGATAAATTTGAACCCCTCACTATCCAATATAGCCTTTTTATCCTTTTATTTTCACATTCACACTTCTAAAGCAAGTGTAGTTCAGTCCACTATATGTTGGCTTGGGGAGCAGAAAGTGGCCGGTTCAAGACCAAAAAGTATAGAGTGTGAACTGTCACAGGTGGGTGTGGCAGTGCTGCTGTGTGGCAGGGAGAGGCCAAGCTTGTGATTGGAGCCACGGCTCCACACCTGTTACTTATCGTCACACCTGAACTTGTTTTGGGCTATTGACCCTGAGGCTGGGCGGCACGGTGGCGCAGTGGTTAGCGCTGCTGCCTCACAACACGGCGGACCAGGGTTCGAGTCCCGCTCTGTGCGGAGTTCACATGCTCTCCCCGTGTCTGCGTGGGTTTCTCCGGGTTCTCCGGCTTCCTCCCACCTCCAAAAGCATGCGCCTCAGGTTGATTGGCCGGTCCCAAATTGACCATAGGAGTGTGTGTGTGTGTGAATGGTTGTTTGTTTGTTTCTGTTTGTTTGTTTCTGTGTGGCTCCGCGGTACACTGGCGTCGTGCCCGGAGTGTCCCCCGCCTCACGCCCTGAGACTGCCAGGTTAGGCACTGGCTACCCCGCGACCTGCGTTAGCGGATTAAGCGGGTTGGAAAATGGATGGATGGATGGACCCTGAGGCTTTTTAAGCCTTGCTGAATGAGAGCTAGGTGCTGGTGCATTGCTCATGTTTGGTTCCTGGTAGTCTTTATTGATTTTGAGTTTCTTGTCTGTCTGGAGAATTTGTAAGTTTGTTAATAAATCACGGATGACAGTTTTGCCTTTGGTGTCCTGCATTTGGGTCCATACCCCGACATACGTGACAGTGAACGGTTAGTTAGAGAGCTGCCAGTTCAACTCCTGAGCATTGCTGAGCAAGGAATAAGAGCATGATTGAGCAAGATGCCAAATCCCACAAGCTGCTTTAAAGGCACTATGTGACTTTCCATCACTTAACCGTCTTTCTGTAATTTGCATGCTTAGACCTTTTGTGTGTGTGTGTGTGTGTGTGTGTGTGTGTGTGTGTGTGTGTGTGTGTGTGTGTGTGTGTGTGCCTTATATTAATCCCCCAAGGGGATTAATATAAATTTCTTCTCCTTATAGATTTTACCTTAGTCTGTGTGTTTGTTATTGCATTTCATGACTTTAAACTTGTGGGTTGTTCTGAGTATAAACTGATCAATATGATTTACTTTATTGGTGCAGTTTCTGTTGTGAATGTCGTATCATATATCATATCAGATATTGACTGATTCAGAGAAGTGAATCAGAAAATTACATCAAAGTCAATTAAAGTAGTGCATTAAGGGGACAGAGGGAGCTTTGTGATTCTATAAATACTTCTTTGGAAATTTTATCAAACCAGGTTTATCTTCAGGAGAAATAATTTTACTCATCAGTGTTTTTGTGTAAAAAGTTTAAATGTAAAAAGCTATTATAATCAATAATCAAAGTGATTTTGTTTGTAAAACAATTTGCAAAAATGAATGCTTGCTTGGGCAGGATAAGTATTGACTGGACAAGAGAAGAAAACCTAAGAGATACCTGGCCTTGAAGAACAGGAGGCAGTCAGTTGGAAGAGATACTAAGAAGGATGGAAGTAACATGAGTACAATCTGTCAGGAGCATTTGTGCCACACAGATAGACTATATGATGTGATATGTAATTAGATACTGGAGAACTGGGCTTCAGATACTACTAGCTGATAATAATGAACTAAGGATAAGGAGCTTTAATTTATCTTGACGGAAACATTCATGATCAAGATCAAGCAGATACTGCTTGTTAAGGGAGAATGCTTTGGGAAAAAGGAAATGATTGGTGCCATGAGAATCCACCCCCCCTTAGGTTCATCTGTGATTGTGGGTGGTACAGTGCACTGTGAAACTCTGATGTAAATTAACACTGAACTTTGGAGAGTATAATATTGTACTATATGTACTGCATGTCATACAGTAGCTGCAGTGCAATCTGGTGAAAACATTACATGTTTACAACACAGCATCATGGAAAGTGTGGGAAAATGTGTGGGAAGTAAAATCAATAAGCAAGAAAGGAAGTTTGATAGTATGAAAAGAACCGATGAAATTACATTTGAGAATTCTTTGTACATGATGCCTACTTTTACTATATTCTGTGGTTAATCAGTGACTGTGTACTGTAGACTGGAGTCGAAATCCCCACATGTCTGTCTCCCCTACGCATTATTTTAAAATAAGTGAAATCAGGAGAGACACGAGGAACAGGAGGGGGGGGGGGAATCAAGTATGTCTCAAAACCATAACTGAAATGGAGAAGGTCCAACATGAGTACTCTTTGCAGTAGTTGACAACAGTGGGTCAACTTTTTATCAAAACCAAATTAAATGCTTCTGCAACTGGGGTAATGAATAGGTTAACTACTCCCAACTGCTTCCAATCTGCCCCTCGGGAATAATATTTGATGATTTGGCTGTGAAATTAATGTACCATTGGCGAACCTCCCTCTCTTGAAGCCTCTTTGAACATTCAGCCTTGAGGATATGCCCGGGCACTGACAGATGTACAAGCTGCCTCACATGTGGCTCATTATAGCAGTAAGAACTAAGAAAACTCCAGGATCACATTAGCAACCACTTCAGGGTTGCAAAAGACACATGGTTCTGTATCCACAACATCCACCACAGATTTGCAATGCAATAATTGTAAACTCTTGACAGCAAGAATAGGAGATCCCATGTTTGACTGCACAGCAGGGAAATGTCTGTCATTCAGAGGGTCGGTAGCCTATCTCAACTGACATTGGTACACCCTGGAAAAGTCTCCAGCTCACCATAAGCCCCATTTAGGAAGATAATCATGCATACTTATTTTTACACCTACAGGCCGACGGTATATTACTTGTTTTTAATGGAAAACTTCATATTATTCTTTAAATTGCCACTTGAAGCTGTAATTAAACATAAATCACAAAATGAATCTGTGACACAGATAATAGATTCAAACACATTTCTGACACCAAAGAGAGCATTTTATTGACTTAATTCATTATTTTTGGAGATATGCAGTATACACCTGTCATTCACTCCTGGGCAAGCCGGATACAATAAACAGTCATGTGAAAAAAGAATTAATTAATCAGCTCATTATGGGGTGTTGGTATATCCATGTCCAATCTTGCTTTTTTCATTCCTAGAAAAGGAATAGATTTAATTTTTATTAAACAACACAAATTAGCATTGTTTTACTCAACAAACAAAAGATATGAAAAAAATTATTTATTTTACTGGAGGAAAAAGTTGGGACACCCCACATATTTTCCTACTTAAAAAGGTTAAAATCACACATGTGTATCACATCAGGTATGCATGATCAGACCATTGCTACCCAACATAAATGGCCCATCAGCATCAGCATTAGTATAGTTAAAATGAATAAAAGAAATTATCTTAGATCATTTTACTGGACAATATAGAATAGTAAAGTTAAAGACAGTTAGAGAGACTGTAAGTGTATACCAAAGCAGAAACTGAGTTTCAAACCTGATCTCAAGGTGCCAAATAGCCTTCTGGCACTGCTGGCACAACACTTGACCTCATTTATTTATACAATTTTGGATGTGGCACTTAAGGGCCACACTCACACAAACTTCTTCTGTTGCTGTGGGATGTTTATTCCTTTCTGTGTACACTGTAATATTCTCCTTTAAATATATGGTTAACCTTGTAGGGATCAAAGTATTGTCTCAGTATGGGAGACGGGTCCACAAAATGTGACTGCAGAAGTTGTGATGAATATGTAGCATTCATGCATTTTATCATGCTTCATATTTTTCTCAAAGAAGGCTCGACTGTGTGCAGGTTCTCTCTAACTTGTTGCATGTTGGTTCACTGAAAGCTAAAGAAGAGGTTTGTATGCAAGCTTTTATGATGATGATGACAAATACATGATGACAAATGTATTGTCTCCAGCACACTGTCAAGAAAAACCTTCTACAGATTTGTAGACAATAGGTCACTCCTAAAGATTTTATTCACACAAAATGTTTCATTACAACACAAACTACAAAAAGTAAAGAAGTTTACATTCTAAAGATATTTAAAGTAACATACTGTACATTTTTAAAACAGATTACAAATATCTTATTTACATTTTTGTTGGAAGTAAAATCAACAAATGTTTTTAATACAATGTCAAATAATGTCTTTTTTTCTTTGTTTTGGCTTATAACCACATAAGAGAGTTGAAAAAACCCATATTTGTTGTTGTTGTTGTTGTTTAATTAGTATTGTGTCCAGTATGTGCCTGGCCAAACACTAACAGAATAACACAAAGGTATTTTTAATGAAAACTGTTCACTCAACAGAAGGCAGAACCTACTGCTTTGGGCCAGATATTAATTCTGTTGAAGTTTTATTACCTTTGGTGTTAAATTAGCCGTCTGGTCAAGAAAACATTTAAGTATTCATAAAGGTAAGATGAGCTTTGAAAAAGAGAGCTAAAACATGTTTGTGGATGGATGGATGGATGGATGGATGGATGGATGGATGGATGGATGGATGGATGGATGGATGGATGGATGGATGGATGGATGGATGGATGGATGGATGGATGGATGGATGGATGGATGGATAGATGGAGCAAAGTTGAAGCCGTCAAATCTACCTGAAGTTTTCCTCTGCTCTGACAAAAGTGAACATTTATCTGATTGGTATACTTTTTTTGAATTAATATATTATAAGTTTAGAAAATGAAACCTAAAAATAACAATTTTATAGATCAAAGTAGTGGCAGACAATTTAAATGCCTGCTAACATTTTTTCACTAAATATCATTAATGGTAAAACTTTCTTCTTTGAAACCAGTTTTTTTAATTCAAAATTTGTAAAATTGTCTGAAACGCAAAGGCAAATTTCTGCAGCAAAGGTTTTTTTGCTTGTGTTTATCTCATTAATTATTATTTTTGTGAATTATTGTGAAATTGTATTAAAGTAGTGAAAGGCAGCTTTACTTCTAGCAGCTACTGCACTGCAATAAAATACTGCTGATATATGATGTTTTAGTTTCAGATGCATGATCAAATATAATGTGGCATTTCCAAGTAAAATCTAAGATGTACTAAATATTTGAAAACCCTTTTCCATGAAGGAATGAGACATCAAGTGTGAACGAAAGAGAGCGATGAAAAGAGTATGAAAAAAAGTTCTTATCATTCAGATAATATTCATCAATCCATTTCATCAGTTAAAAGACTATTAAAAGACTAAGATTATCTGCATCTAGTCATAATTGTCTCTCAGCTCTGCCCAACAGGTTTTTGTTTTTTTTAGATGTTGTTAGCTAGAGGTCTTTTGCCTCTGCATTTGTGAGTACCAATCTGTCTTGTAAATGTTGAGCATGAGGTCAACTATGCAGACATTTTGGATGTTTTTTTGTGTGAACATTCAGGTTCATGTGTAAACAGGTTGTTAAACATGAAGAGGACAGAAGGAACAGGGCAATAACTTTCTTCCAGTAAATACAATAGTCATTTTGGGCCCAGTTCACCATAAGGATCAACTCTCCACCAGCTACAACTAGGCACTTTGGCAATATTGACTGATTGTTTTCCTCGTTGCATAATGCTTTATCCATCATCCAGCAGTCATTGGCTTGATGAAAGTTTGGCTTTAAAATGCTACAAAGAAATATGTTCCCAGAATTTAGACTGTGTTTTTCCATGGTGTAAATTTGGGGCAATGAAAACAGATTAAATCATTAACAGACTGTACCAACAGTTAAAGCCATTTGCGAAGGCATTCATAGACAAACAGAAAATATGAAACACTCTGTTAGGATGTTGTAATTAGACCCATTTTCAAAGCTTAGAATAAACCACAGTGAGGAATCTCTGTTGAAAAAATGACCATCTTGAGTAATGTGTTTTTGAAATCAGCATTTGCACAAAAAATACCTATGTTGACAAACATATAAATATTATTTTAAATGTAAGCACAAAATATAATCAGAAATTTTTTTATCTGTTAAAAAAAAGAAAGAGTCAGCAGGACGTCTCATACTGCATAGCTTTTTACCTATCTTGAAAAAATGCTTGTGTGTTAAGACTTCAAAAGCTCACTCAGAGCAGTTGTACCACTGTGACAATTTGCAGCAATACATCGTTCAGTTTCTGTCAAAAACTCTCGCTCACTTCAGATGATGGAGCACAGAATTTATATCTGCAGTTTGATCTATAGAAATATCATATGATATTCAGTTTTGAACCAGGCGTATTCATCATGGCGAGCTGCTAAGGTCATGATTGATGACATTTCTTACCTCAGTATGTACCAGGTCCTGATTGTGCACATGCATGCGTGATTTTCTTTTTTTTTTCCTTTTTATGTTTTTGTTCAATTTTTAATAACTATCTTTAATTCTCTTCCATCCTGCAGTGTATGTAGGGAAACATAGACAGACTAATGGTCTGTCTAGGCTGCTAAATAAAATTGCTGCAGGCAAGGAAGGCCTATTCCACCCCGGTCTTTTCTTAATTGCAAAGTTTTGAATTCAATTCTGGCTTGTTTCCCTTGCCATATAAACCGAGATGGTAACCTGTCCCATTCTGTGAATTGTTTAGAGGGTATTCTGACTGGCAAGCAGTGAAATAAAGAAAGCATTCGAGGGAGATTATTCATCCTGATTGACACCACCCTAGAGTACATGCATGATTGTCTAGGAGAAAGAGAGAGACGCAGGTGCTGAGTTTCAGGCACAGAGAGCCTCAGACTTTTCAAATCATTAGGGAATGAAATAAAACATTTTTACCTGAGCTCTGTCTTTTTTTTTTCTATTAGAACACAACTGGCTGCTTTTTTCTCAGGCACTTTTCTTCTGCACTCCATGTTATTTTTTGTTCTTCATGCACTTATTCACTTCTGACTATCCTGTCTGTTGAAGTTTTGCAGACATCTAGCTCTATCTAGTGGTAAACAGTATGAATGGCAACTTTCGAAAGCAATTCACAGTGTTTCTTCAGGATCATATTGATGGAAAAGAACATGTTTGTCATACTTTTAAGGAAGTATGACTAACACTTAATTCCAGTTAGTCAAATGAAATCCACCTCTCCTTTTTGTTAGGCATATTTAGAGTCTTGTGTAAATTAATCTTGCAAAGCATTTACACTGAAAGTTTGGAGTAAACCTCAAGCAATTTGTTTTTACACTACAGTTTATATGCAGATTCAGCTTTCAGCTCCTTTGCATCATTCATTCATTCATTCATTCATTCTTTTCCCCGCTTACCCAGGATCTTGCTATTGAGCAGGAAATGGAACATGCCTTTATGAGGTGTTAGATTTCCCCCATCTTTATTTCATGGATAGCCTCATAGCTCCAGTTTCATAACGTTAATCAAATAGAGTGAATAAGTACCCAAATGTTAACCAATCAAATTAAAAACATTTGTTCCGACTGTCCAGCTACAAGCAAGATGCACCCACCAACTCTTTGCAAGTATTCACAGGAGTTATTAGCTATGTTTTTAACTATGGGATGAAATGTTGCTTGTTATTTGTTGGTTCAGACAAGAAATATACCACAACTTTTTCTGCTGCTTTACGTATATTCAATATAATTCTGCATAGTCTCTCCTTTCAGACTTCCCATTTCTTTGCACAGATCCACCCTCCTTATTTCCTGAAATACTTTCTTTCAGTTCCTCCACTTTTTCATCTTCCTTTATTTCTATTCCGTAGTTTCACTTCCTCCTTCCACGACCTGGCACTCCTGTTTTATCCCTCCACCTCCTCTCTGTGCCAGAGGCAACCCAGCTGTGATCCTGTTTTAGATCCACCAAAGGGATACGTTGGAACAGACTTCACTCTATGTGTCTGGGTGTGTGTCTGTTTGTGTGTATGTGTCAGGTGTTTGCCCATGGCTTCTACCAAAAGATACAAATGTTTTCCTCGCAGTATTTTTTGATCTTCATAGATAGTTGTTCAGGCATATGTTAATGCTTCAAACAAAAATGTCTACTTAAGACTTTTTTACCTCTCACTTTCCAGGACCCCTTCTCTAATTTAATCACTTGAAAATCTCTCCAGTGCAACATGAGTGTAGAAAATGGATTGGCACAAAGATTGTGCTTTGTAGATGAAAATTTTTAATGATATGGGTTATCCTCTGACATTTCATGTGCCTAAGTCAAACAATGGGTTATGGATGATAGGTCTTCACAACCATTGGATTCAACCCCCCAGGGTGAATTGTAGTACCGCAGTAGTCCCCTGACTTTTAATCTGACACCATCACAAGGTCAATATTTCTCTTTATCTACAACATTTTACTTTGATTTATCACCAAAACCTGTGGCCCCAGTTGTAAATGTATTGATCTACAACAGCGAATTAACAGGTGTTAATTCGCTGTCCCTTTTCACACCCAGGTAATTCTCATTTAGTAAAGTTTACCAGGTTTTCTGGATTTTGTTTGTTCACACATTAAGCATCAGGCATAATTCAGCTAAAGTGGACAGAACACCATTATTCAGTTGGTGTGACACCAATCATTATTCAAAACAGGAACACTCATCCAATTTTGGATTTGGGGCCGATTGAACAATAGATAATAGGTTTCGAACAACTACATGGAGAGTCATTAAAATTTACCAGTTGAGTGAGTCTCTGTACTAGCTGCTAATTCTCTCTAAAGCACACTTTCCACAAAACGTAGTTCAAAAGCTGTTAAGTTGTACTGCTTTCATATTTCACAAACACACACACACACACACACACACACACACACAGGGAGACACAGAGAGAGAGATAAAGAGAGATTTTTTTTTTTCTAAAAGTTTGTTTATTCACAGGAACCCAATTACAAAGTAATCACAGTGAAACACAATCCAAAAGAGATTCACACAAAAAGGAATTCACATTTCAAAAATAAATACTTCTTCATCTTCTCCTTTCGGCTTTTCCATTCAGGGGTCGCCACAGCGAATCAATTGCCTCCATCTAACCCTGTCTTCTGCATCCTCTTCTCTCACACCAACTACCTTCATGTCCTCTTTCACTACATCCATAAACCTCCTCTTTGGTCTTCCTTTAGGCCTCCTACCTGGCAGTTCAAAATTCAGCATCCTTCTACCAATATATTCACTATCTCTCCTCTGGACATGTCCAAACCATCTCAGTCTGGCCACTCTGACTTTATCTCCAAAACCTCTTACATGTGCTGTCCCTCTGATGTACTCATTCCTGATCCTATCCATCCTGGTCACTCCCAAAGAGTACCTCAGCATCTTCATCTCTGCTACCTCCAGCTCTGTCTCCTGTCTTTTCCTCAGTGACACTGTCTCTAGACCAAACAACATCACTGGTCTCACCACAGTTTTGTACACCTTTCCTTTCATTTTAGCTGAAACTCTTCTATCTCACATCACACCTGTACAGTATACACTTCTGCACCTCTTTTCCACACTCCGTTGCTCTGGACTGCTGACCTGAAGTACTTAAAATCTTCCACCTTCTTGTCCTTTTCTCCCTGTAACCTCCCTCCACCACTTGGGTCCTCATACATGTCCTGCACCGCTCTAACACACTTCTCTGCCACTCCGGATTACCTCATACAATACCACAGTTCCTCTCTGGGCACCCTGTCATAAGCTTTCTCCAGATTTACAAAAACACAATACAGCTACCTCTGGCCTTCTCTGTACTTCTCTATCAACATCTTCAAAGCAAATACTGCATCTGTAGTACTCCTTTTTGGCATGACACCATACTGCTGCTCACAAATGCTCACTTCTGCCCTTAGTCTAGCTTCAACTACTCTTTCCCATAACTTCATTGTATGGCTCATCAGCTTTATTCCTCTGTAGTTGCCACAACTCTGCACATCTCCCTTGTTCTTAAAAATGGGCGCCAGCACACTTCTCCTCCATTCCTCAGGCATCTTCTCACTATCTAAGATCCTGTTGAACAACCCAGTCAGAAACTCTACTCCCACCTCTCCGAGGCACTTCCAAACCTCTACAGGTATATCATCAGGACCGACTGCCTTTTCACTCTTCATCCTCTTCCATGCCTTCCTCACTTAATCCTGACTAATCTTTGCTACTTGCTAGTCCACAACAGCCACTTCTTGTAGTCTTTGTTCTCTCTCATTTCCCTCATTCATCAACTCTTCAAAATACTCTTTCCATCTTCTCATCACACTACTGGCACCTGTCCATACACTTCCATCCCTATCCTTAATCAACTTAACCTGCTGCATGTCCTTCCCAAAACTGTGTCTCTTTCTTGCCAACCTGTATACAGTAGATAAGTCTCTCCCTCCTTATTGTCCAATCTAGCATACAAGTCATCATAAGCTTCTTGTTTGGCCTTTGCTACCTCTACCTTCACCTTAGGCTGCATCTCCCTGTACTCCTGTCTACTCTCCTCAGTCCTCTCGGTGTCCCACTTCCTCTTAGCTAACCTCTTTCTCTGTATACACTCCTGTACCTCATCATTCCACCACCAAGTCTCCTTATCTACTTTCCTTCCAGATGACACACCAAGTACTCTCCTACTTGTCTCCCTGATCACATTAGCTGTAGTTGTCCAGTCATCTGGAAGCACCTCCTGACCACCCAGAGCCTGTCTTAACTCCTTCCTAAAAGGCATGCAACACTCTTCCCTTTTCAGCTCCCACCATTTCGTCCTCTGCTCTACCTTTGCCCTCTTCATCTTCCTCACCACCAGAGTCATCATACACACCACCATCCTATGCTGTTTGGCTACACTCTCACCTACCACTATTTTGCAGTCACTGATCTCCTTCAGATTACACCGTCAACCCAAGATGTAGTCTACCTGTGTGCTCCTACCTCCACTCTTATAGGTCACCCTATGTTCCTCCCTCTTCTAGAAGAAAGTATTCACTATAGCTGTTACTATCCTTTTTCAAAAGTCAGCCACCATCTTTCCTTCTGCATTCCTCTCCTGGATACCAAACCTTCCACTCCCCTCCTCATCACCTCTGTTTCCTGCACCAACATGTCTATTGAAGTCTGCACCAATGACAACTCTCTCACTTCTAGGTATGCTCTGCATCACTTCATCAAAGTCCAACCAGAAATTCTCCTTCTCCTCCAGCTCACATCCTACCTGTGGAGCATACCCACTAACAACATTGAACATCACACCTTCGATTTCTAGCTTCAGACTCATCACTCTATCTGACACTCTTTTTACCTCCAGGACATTCCTAACAAACTCCTCCTTCAAGATAACTCCTACTCCATCTCTCTTCCTGTCTACACCATGATAGAACAACTTGAACCCTGCTCCTAAACTTCCAGCCTCGCTACCTTTCCACCTGGTCTCCTGGACACACAGTATGTCTACCTTCCTCCTCTGCTACATGTCAACCAACTCTCTACCTTTTCCTGTCATAGTTCCAACATTCAACGTCCAATGACTAAACACAAGCTTCTCACTCGACACCAAATATAAGACATCCTAGACACACCACAAGTTTGTAAAAGTATCTCAATCACTCATAGCTCTGAGAGATACAGAGAGAGATGACATCGGTCACATCCTCATCCACTGAGCAAATGGAAATCTCAATAAATCATGTCAGGACACAGTGAAGGTGCTTCCACCTAGAACTTTTTTTTTTTTTTTCAATTTTAACTTTCTAGCAAAACAAAAAAATAAATAAAACCCGAACCCATTTGTAGTCTTTTAATAGTGATGTTACATGAGGCTAATTGTATTAAGAACTTCCAACTGGGGTTTAAAAATATTTGTAGATCATCATAGGCTCACTTTGTCTGGCTTCATTGCGTAAGCATTCAAAATTGTAACATTTGCTGGGTTGCATTATTACGTCTACTTATCTTGCAGGCATTGGTTTGAAGACCTATTTGATTGTGTCTTTCTGTATTTTAAAAATAATAATTAGATATTCATAAAACATTTGCTACGCAGTCACTGCTGTTACATTTTGTCTTTGTAGTAAGTGTGATATTTACGACATCCCTGAAGGTGGCATCGGTCCGGTGGGAGAGGCTGGTCCGTTCGCAGACTCCGTCCTCAGCTCTCCTGCGTTGCCACTGGCGTTAGCAAACATGTTACCGTAGCTGCGCTGTCAGAGCTGACGCTATACGTTTGATAAGTTGTTTATAATGTCACTATTGGCCGACAGATATTGCGCAATTGTTGTGCAAGGACATGATTGAATCCTTTGCTGTCGGCCAAATTTCCAGCAGCACACGACGTGGGTTTTTACGCAGCTTTAGCTAAAGTTACAAGCTTGACAAGACAGACGCTTGAAGTTCCTGTGGAGTGAGATGAGCAACGCAAGGATGACCAGAGGTAGCTTATGAAGTAGGCTAGACAGCTGTACGAGCAATGGGAATACGAATATTTCCGGAGATATTTGGATTATAAAATGTTTCTCATTGATTCAGGGAACTTTTGAATCGCTGAGTTTACAGAAAAGAAGCTGAAGCATCGCAGGGCGTAGCTGTCAAAGTCCTCGCTGCATCGCTGGCCTAGACAGCTAGCAGCAGGCTAGGTGGCTGCACGTCTGGCTCCTCTACCAAAGTACGCGTTGACTGGTGAGTAATGTGTTAACAGCTTCATCTGTTGTAGCCACACAAAGTCCCCAGACGTAAACTTCTAGCTTCAAGTTGTACAAACACATTTTTATAGTCTTATAGGGCGGTTTATGGTGAATCGCTAATAATGGGGTCTGTATTCGAGCTAACGTCAAGTTAATCTGTTGAAGCTACAGCTAACGATAGAGCACAATGTGACGGCCTTGACGAGCTAATTCAGTGGTTAAGGCTCTTATGTTTGACTGGATGTTCATTTTAGCCGTCGTTTCGGAATGACGCACCGGCCCCACACACCTATACGTGAGCATTGACCATGTCGTAGTGGAACAGCGGCTACAAATGTGTGCTTTCCTTAAGTTGTGACAGTCTCATTCCGGCGTGTATTTGTCGCTTTACAGTCGCCAGTTGTCCATATTTGACTATTTAACATATTATTTTAAAGAATTTAGAAGAGCTGTCATTAGTGATTCGAACTAATCTTCACGGATTCTTAGTGTGCTTTTCAAAAGTTAAGAATACGTTATACACACACACACACACACACACACACACACACACACACACACACACACACACACGTGCGCCATGTCCTCTTTCCCACTTTCCCACTAGCTAATGTTTACACCAAACTTCACGCTGGATATTTCTGCATATCGTTTTTTGTTCTCAGTTAACCAACACGTAGAAGCTCACCCTAACTCTGTAAGATACTATTGAAGTATCATTGGATTATGTTAAAGAACCGATGATATATTCACAATTTTAGACAAGTGTAAAATATTATGATTTTACCTTCAGGTATCCAAATTTAAAGATTGGCTGCCTTTCTTATATTATTGAATAGGATGTCCTGTTTTGGAGTGTTTTGATTGCCTTGAGCTCTTTGATATTTGAGAAATTGTGACTGGCTTCCTAACACCTTCATTGGTGTTTTGAATTTAGATATTACAACTTTGAATCAAGCCAAATGTCATTAGGCTTATACTAAGACATCAACAGAAAAAATTAATGTCACTAAACTATGAATATGTAATACATTATCATTTATGGCAGGGATATTCATGCTCCTCTAGTCAGTATTTGGAGGAAACACCTTTTTTAGCCATTATAGCCACTAGATATTTTCTGTCAGGAAGATACCAATGGTGAAATACTGGGCTAACAATTTTCTTTACCGCCCATGTCATTAGCCATTTCCAGACCAACTGATTTGTAAATTTGCATGCACTTATACATCTCTCGTCTGAAACTTTTTAATACAGCACTGCATGAGATGAAGCCTGTGCTGCTTCTGAGATACAAATTATTTCTTTTACAAATGTCTATTTATGCAAGTTCCCTGGCCAAATGCAAATTTTACACTACAGTATATCCGATTTGAAATGATGGCTCTTAATTTAAATTTATTGCTGTATAATTTTGGGATCTCTTTGGTGTGACATACTTTGAAGTAATTTGTGAGTGGGTTTTTTTGTTGTTTGCAAGAATAATTCTCTTCATGAAAATAAACAAAGAATGTGAGTGACATTCATTATGACATGACCGGACATTTATGTTACCATGTCATTACAAACTGCTCTTCGATACCTGGCAGACAAGAAAGGGTCTCTAGTTTTCTAGTTTTAATTGTGATGTCATTAAGTGTATAAGAGTGCCTTTGAGGCAGTGGGCTATGGATGGGCTGAGTAACAGCTATTTAAAATAATGTAAATATTATTTTGCCTTGCCAAAAACAAAATGTCCTAATATATATAGAGGTTATTACATATAAATATTAAGTTTTACCTAGATATTTATGGTTTTTAAATGGTGAGACTCTGTGTGGGCCCATTTTTTTTAGAAAAATTAGATTTACAGAGTTCATAGCATCTCCAGACAATAAATCCTCTTCACTGCAGCTTCATGCAATACTGGTATCACTGATTGAGATCAAGTGACCATTATCATAGATGATATTTAATTCATCATACTTTGCTGAAAATGATTGAAATCATTCTGTTGCCAACATTTTGCTTGTGGCTGATTAAAGTTTGCATGTTGTGGTGGAATCCCTGCCAGCTATGGATGCTCTTCCTGCCACATGCACCATGTTGCACCAAAATGGAACTGCCCATCGGGAATCTCCAGAAGCAAGCCCAGCTGCTGTTCTTAGACTTCATTTCTACCACAGCAACCAAGGAGCGGCCGACTTCCTCAGCTACCCACCTGGGGACTATGTGGCTGAGGAGCTGTGTATAGATGCAGCCAAGGCATGCAGTGAGTGCTTGAAGCTCTGTGGGCCCCCATAATGCACCATCATTCGTTTTCTTGTAAATCTGGTCTTAGGTCCAAAGATTTGGTGAAATCTGTTGGTAGTAAAACGCTTATGTGTTCAATAAACTTAGTGTGGACAGACTGTCTTAACTATTTTACTTTGTTAAAGTATAAGATAACTTATGGTAGGTTTACTGTGTTTATTTTTCTTCTTTTGGATTGAAGAGGCCTAAGTATAATGTTTTAATACACATAATAGGGTTATGCAGGGGGTGAGGGGTCTAGATTAGCCAGCATGTTGTGTGAATCGTATGCTATGTGTTTGATGATAAACCAAACACAACTGACATTTTGTAAATCTTTATTGACCCTTTGTTCGCGTATGTTGAATGTTGAAACAACATACTATGTTATGTATTCTGAGTTCCCCATAAATGAACACAGTTTCTACAAGCATACTCTATCAAATCAACAGATACACATGAACAAGGAAATTGTGTGTCCATAAAACAATTACCATGTCCATGATGTTTAAACAGTGAAGCTAACCTCTATCAAAAGAACATCAATGAACAGAGTGAACTTTCACAGAACATAATGTGGTTTCCTTTTTCTTTGTATGTATTAGGTATATCACCACTTTACTGTAGCCTTTTTGGTCTCTTCAGAGAGCAAGATCGCTTGTGGTTTTCACCTAACCACGTATTTCAGCTTGATGAATTGGCTTCTGAGGATGTGTTTTTCAAAATAAGGTAAATTAGTTTAGCATGTTAGTTGTTTTGCTACAGCAGTGCCTTTCAGATATCTTGTTTAGTAAATGTACTGTAGTGATGAATTCTGCATTTTCTGCTCATACAGGTTCTATTTCCCTGGCTGGTACAGTGGAGGAGCATCTCGGGCGTATAGATATGGGGTTGTCAAAGGGTCAGAAAGCCCAGTCTTAGATGATTTCGTAATGTCGTACCTCTTCTTCCAGGTAATTCATCACAGAGCTACTACATGACACAAACTGATTAGAAAATACCAAATAAAAACACAGTTCCACCAGAGATAGAGGGTCGTTTATTTCCCCCCAACGTTGCTGTATGGTAGGAGTTTTTGATTTTGGACAAGGTTTTGTTGAATTATCAGGACTTGGTGGAGGTCTACCCTGACCTAACTGCCTTTAAACTCTTTGTTTTTAACAGTCTTGTGTTTGTTCATGGATGGCATTCATGAAAAGAATTTGTTTCAGTTACCTGTGGTCTGTCAGAATGGCCACCCATGGTACTGAAACTTACTTATTGTTAAAGCCTTCATACGAGATAAATATCAGTCAGCTGGACATCCATACTGTCCACAAAGTTTCAGGAGGAGCCCATAGTTGTCCCTTCATCTCTTTTCTAAGTCAAATTTAGACATTACAGCTGGCTCAGAGCTGAGCCGTTGTCAGAGCCATATTATCATTTTTTTACACAAAAATCTTAATTTTGACAAGTTGCAGTCAGAAACAGTTTTCTCAAAATCATGAATAGGAAAGATAAGATAACCCTTTATTGTCCCACGGTGTGGAAGTAATGTGACCTAACCCTAACCCTAACCCTGATCTAGTCAAGTGTTAAATTTCAAGCTCATTTGAAGCTCATTGCTGTGCCCAAAAGCTGCACCAACGTGTAACTTTATTTTGCCCTGAAAAAGTAGTAGGTCAGTGGAAGACCTGTGCAAAACTTATTTTGTGCAAAAAAGGTTGCAAAACTAACATGACTAAACCCCTTCATTATCATTTTGCAAGAGCACGATGATTTATCTTTATAAGAGATGTAATTTCCCCTATTCTTGGCAGGTTCACTGACCATATCAGTAATGTTCATCCCATTAAGGTGTCCTCTTTGCTAAGATAATAAATTTGGTCCTTATTGTATTTTATCACATGGAAATCATCAATTTACTAACTGTACGTCAGGTCAAATTTAAAATTTTAACATTGCATTTGCATTTATGTATTTGTTACATAAAACCATGAACTCCATTAGAGCAGTCATAAAATATTTGTCATCAACATAGAACTTGTTTTTAACCACCTTTAGAATTGTTGTAGTTGAACATTTTTCCCCCCTTTACAAATTTCATTTATATATCTGTCTATGAGGAATAATCCTTGCTGACTTCTGTGTCACTTTGTTCATGTTTGCTACTGTGTGTGTGTTTGTGTGTGTGTGTGTGTGTGTTTGTGTGTGTGTGTGTGTGTGTGTGTGTGTGTGTGTGTGTTTGGGGGAGGGGGGTATCCTGCCGTGGAAGCCCCACCACCACCAACACCATTGGTATGCCATACTTTAGTTTTGTTTTTTTGTTTTTTAATTCGATAATATGATTTTTCATTTCAATTTAAAAAGGCCTGAAAAATAGCAAATGAGGTGAATACACATTTACATGCATTGCTGGTTATTCCTGATGGTCATAGGGATCAAAAGTCTAAGACTAAAAAAAGTATTGATGATATCTTTCATTTACCTTGTGATCGGTCTGTCACCACTCCTACCCCCTCGCAGCATTCACCATTTGTTGTTCAGTTAGAATTTTAACACAAAATCTACTATAAAACACTCTATTCTTATTTTCTTTCGATCGATCATCCTCGCCTTGTTGTACACCAATTTGCAGGTTTAGCTTGTAAAAACTTATCTTGAGAGTGAAGGAAGAGGAGAGTGGAGGAGTTATTGCTGCTGAGTGGCAGCATTGTCATCGGAGATGATAGGAGGTAATGAATCCAAGGGGGTATGAAGCCTGACGCACTGAGACGCTCACACACGTACCAGAACAGCCTGGGGGAGATGAGTGTTCGAGATGTGCATATGCAGTGATGCTACTCAGCAGGGATTGTGGCAGAAAGGGGAACTGCATGTCTCATATGGTGCCTTGTAGTTGTTCTTATCTCAGAATGTCCGTAACTCAGATGTTCGTATCATGAGGACTACCTGTAATTAATAAAATAAAAACACTGTACAAGTGAGAATTGCCTGACACTACTGCCTTAGTAACAACTCGCAGGTACATCCAAACTTTGGTTGAAAAAGGTTGGACACATACTCAGGCATAACTGACTGTCACTTCTGTGTGCAGTGGAGGAATGACTTTGTCAATGGCTTGGTGACGATCCCCAACTCCCATGAGACTCAAGAGGAGTGCCTTGGTATGGCTGTACTCGACATGACAAGAACAGCCAAGGAAAGACAACTGTCACCACTGGACATTTACGACACCATTAGGTACAAATGAAAAACAGAGGCTCCATTTAGTTGAATTCTTGGGGAATTAATTCTGTTACGAGCACTTGTTGAAATTTAGCTGTTATACCGGTCGAATTAATGAGTAATTCGTGACAACGCAAGGCAGAACTTTCAGGATTGGAATTCTGCATTGGGGAATATTAGATCTTTTTCAGCAAAACTTTTTTTTGTTTTACAATCACAAGAACTCTGCCAAACTCAAATAGCTGTAATTAACCAATTTATGTTTCAAATCACAAAATATTTGTCCAATAAATCCAGTATAGTACCACGTTAATATTTTTCAAGTGACATATTTTAAGTAAAAATGTAATCACCTTCTCCACAAAATGTATTTATGACTTCTTCCAAATGAGGGATCTTTTTTCTGCATCTTTTTTGCAATTGTTTTTTGTTTCATTGAACAGAGGTAAAATATGTCTAACATGTCAATTAACCTTTCAAAGTCACTCTGCAGGAATAAGCATTATTATGAGATTTTTTTATATTCATGATGTACAAAATTTGTCATGCTGATGTGAAAACATAATTCTCCCCTCATTCTTACTTCAAGTTACAAATCCTTCTTGCCAAAAGACATGAAAACCCAGATCCAGGAATGCAACTTCTTGACACGCAAGCGAATCCGCTTCCGCTTCAAGCGCTTCATCCAACAGTTCAGTCAGTGTCGGACAACAGCTCGCGACCTCAAGCTCAAGTACCTCATCAGCATAGAGTCCCTGGAGAGAGCATTCTACATGGAGACTTTCCAGGTCAAGAAACTGTCCAGCGGACAGGTCTTGATCCTGGTGGCAGCAGACAGTGGCATCCAGTGGTGTCGAGAAAAATTGAAAGATTCTGACCAGGTTATGTATTAATGCTGCAAAAGCTTTGTTGGTTTCCTCCCTATGGTCCCTCTGGAGGGAATGCTGAACTGAATTTTTAAATTATGCTGACATTTTTTCTCCGTCTAGGATCTGCAAACCTTGTGTGACTTTCTTGATGTCACTGACATCAGCATCAAACAGGCCTGCAAGGATGGAGTTACAGAAAGTCGAGTGGTCACTATCAACAAACAAGATGGCAAAAATGTGGTAATTTATTTATTTTGTGGTGTAAGCAGACATAAACCATTATTTTGAACACCTTTCTCTGGGAGCCATAGGAAAATGTTAAAATTCACCAGTTAGACCACATGTGTCAAACTCAAGGCCCGGGGGCCAAATATGGCCCACCACATTACTTTATGTGGCCAGCGAGAGCATAAAAGGTCACATTGTCTAAAAATAAATAGGTCAAAAGTGTGACCAAAAACCACATTTCCCACAATGCAGTTGTAAAGGCCATTTAACATTTAACAAAAACGTTTTGAACACAGTTAATGTCCTAACTTGTGTTTGAAGTTTTTTTTTTTTATTCACTTGGACAGTTTGATCCTTGATTGATAGAGTTCTTTGGGTTTCATAACCTGACAAAAGGATTTATGTTATAACAGAAACGAGTGAGCATATTTTTTTCTGTCTAACTGTAATGTTTGTAACTTTAATAAGTAATAAATTTAGAGTTATTTAACATTAAGGAGTAGTTACATTTATTTTACATTTCATTGAGTTACATTTAATTACATTTATAAGTTACATCAGGCCGTTTGAGGACAGCCGTTATGCTAATGTGGCCGTCAGTGAAAATTAGTTTGACACCCTTGAGTTAGAGGAACATTGGGCTGTCCTATTGCCTATACGGCAAGAGAAATTTAATACACAGCTCAGTGAGAAGTGAGGAACATTTGAAGCGCAGGGATTTTATCTAACAGTGATTTTTCATGTGTTTCAGGAGCTGGAGTTTCCCACCCTGGCTGAAGCCAAGTCTTTTGTGTCCCTGATTGATGGCTACTACCGGCTGACGACGGATGCACATCACTACCTTTGTAAAGAGGTAGCTCCTCCTCGGCTTGTGGAGGCTATCTCTTCCCATTGCCATGGTCCCATCTCGTGAGTAAAGAAGATTTCTTTCTACGATCAACATTAATGACAGATTTCATTTTCTTTTAAAAAAAAATTGCATGGGAATGAGGAGGAAAATAATTACTCCATCTCAAATGCATCAATGTACCCTAATCATAAAACAATCCTAAAGAAATTATATGACAAGCTAATTTTTGATACATTCACTGCGTCACATCTGACAGAATAACAAAAGACCCTTTTTTAGAGCCTTAAAATCACTGCACAAATCACACATATTTATTATGCTACATTATTCACATGCCTGTGTCTTTCGCTTTGATTACACCTGAACTGCAGAAGACATCTCTTTATATACTTTTATTGGGAAAAACTATTTTACATGACAAATAACTGAATGTGAGCTTTCCATTTAGTCAGTTTTCAAGAGGTAATAATTTTATGTCTTTGCTGAGATACAGGAAAATAACCTGTGACTACACCATGTTATGTTTTTTATTACAGAATTGAGTTTGCCATTAATCGGCTTCAGAAATGTGGAAACAAACGAGGATTATACATTCTGAGATGTAGCCCAAAAGACTATAATAAATATTTTCTGACTTTCCCTGTTGAGGTGAGTAACAAAAAACTTATAGTACTTTAAAGTTTGTTGGTGTAATTTTTCTGAGATAATGAATGAGAGATAGAAAGAAAGTGGGCTCATTTTCCCCAGTTTCCCAGTGAAAAGTACATCATCATCAGAGTTTACTTCACATCAGTGTCTTTTAATTGTGTAGTTAAGTCACTAAGCAGGTGTCACACCTAAAAGCAGAGAAGGTGCTGTTGCAGTAGTCACTTCCATCAGAGAGACTCAAATGGCATTGAATTTTCACTGTCTGCCCTTCTCTTTATGACTTCCAGATGTATGATGCTGTGGAATACAAGCACTGCCTGATAACCAGGTCTGCTAGAAAGGAGTTTAACCTCAGTGGAACCAAAAGAAACTTCAGCACCTTGCAGGAGCTCCTCAACTGCTACCAAAAAGAAACTGTACGCTCTGACAGTGTCATTTTTCAGTTCAGCAAGTGCTGTCCGCCTAAATCCAAAGGTAAAACTAACAGTGTCTGGTTTTATTAAGTGTGAGAGACATAGCGAGAATAGCTCTAATGTTTGCACAAGCCTTTATATGCTGCTAGTTGAGTGACAGGACAATGCTCTTGTTTAACTGTTACCTATGTTAGTGGTAGAATTGATTTATACTGTATGTTTAAACTGAGAGGGAAAAAAACATTGATATCTTGATTTATCCATTGACTGAATGTGAATGAGCATTGTAATCATGAGGCCTGTCTTCTTCACTACATTTCTCCTCATGAAGAGCTGTGCAGGCTAATGTTTTATAGTCTAGTGTGCCTCGATAAGATGCTAAATATTGTCTTTTTTTTAAGCGTGATTTAAAGTGAAGTTCATATTCTGACCAGTCATTATTGGAGAGTGACAGAGAGCCAGGACGACTGAAATATCTTGGGAGATCCCCAGACATTAATGATGAAGTACGTAGCAAAACATGTTGAGACATGTTTCGCTAAGTACTTCATGTTTCATACTCCATCTCTATGGGTTGAATTCTGAACTGATTAAATCAATAATGTTTTGAATGCTTGGATATTACCTTTTCTCCACCAACAGAAAAGTACTGCCTCCTCGTGTGCAGGAGCAACAAGAGCCCTGAAGTGCCAATATCTCCATCACTACATCGACACATCAGTCAAATGGTGTTTCACAAGATCAAGAAAGAGGATCTTGAATTTGTAAGATTTGTAGATTGATTTTCTGCTCGATGTTTCAGAAGTATTATCTCTCCTCATCTGTCTAGGACAGAATGTTTGCTGTTTATGGTTGTAGGATCAAGTCATTAATGATCTTCCTTTCAGATGGGGAGTCTGGGTCAAGGTACATTTACAAAGATCCATAAAGGGATCCGCAAGGAGGTGGGCGACTATGGATTAGTGCACCAGACTGAAGTGGTTATGAAAGTCCTGGACCAAGCCCACAGGAATTACTCTGAGGTGGGTTTAAAGCTGTGCAAAAAGATTGTTCTTAAGGGACACTGGATTTTTTTTCAGCCACAAGTCTATTATTTATAAAGACAAAAGTTGAAATTAACTGATCGAATCTTGTCATGTGATAATGGCTGAAATAGCTGTGGGGATTGGACAAATGACAACTGCTGCCTTACTAGGACATAAGCTGCATAAAATCTTTGCCGATTGTACCTGACTGCTTCTCTTTGTCAGTGTGTTGGGACTGTCACTTTGAACAATTTTTGTTTGACTTGTCCTTTGAATGTGTTTCCGCAAATAGGTAGATGTGTGGGTTGTACTCACTACCACTTAAGTAAAACATTAAGAATAGATGTTTTAATGACCGTATTGATGTTGGCACAAGACTATTGTGTTTTGACTTGAAAAACAAATTTATACACCTAACATATCATTGAACAGGTGATTTGCTCCAGGCTTAAATTCATGTATTTTGTCTGGTGGACCAATGAATCATCTCTGTCTTCCTGTAGTCTTTCTTTGAAGCGGCCAGCATGATGAGCCAGTTGTCCCATAAGCATCTGATCCTCAATTATGGGGTGTGTGTCTGTGGAGAAGAAAGTAAGTCAACCTTACACACGCCTCAGTTTTTGATTCTAAGAACATATTCTTCCAATACAGAGTGACATGAAAAATACGAGCTTATGTCCTTAAATTCAGTTGACATCAAGTGTGTACTGTTTTTCCATTTTTACCAATCTCTTTTAGCGCACAGTTAAGAGCAGTGATAAAACCACAGGCATACTGGGCTAGTGCTTAGCATTATAGTATCTTTCAGCTTAACCTCTTTGTTCTATATATTTCTCTGAATTTTTCTGTGACTGAATCTATTGAAGCTTCCAAGCATGTGTCTGGATTACGTTGTCTTTTTCAGATTTGTATTCATCGGTCTGAACTTTGAAATGATTTCTAAAAATTTTTGTACAAAAATTCTATTGGCAGAGCATCTTGCACTACTGGGTCCTGTATTACCATTCTCTCCAGCATATAGTGCAAAGGGATATAGACATCACTTTGTCTAGCTGTAAACTTTTTCATTGTCAGCCCAAAACAAAACCAATCTAAGATTTTTACATCTCTCTTATAAATACTTCATCATACATCAGATTTTCATGCCTGACAGTTTTGAACTGCCAGGCAGGAGGCCTAGAGGAAGACCAAAGAGGAGGTTTATGGATGTAGTGAAAGAGGACATTAAGGTAGTTGGTGTGAGAGAAGAGGATGCAAAGGACAGGGATAGATGGAGGCAATTGATTCGCTGTGGCGACCCCTGAAGGGAAAAGCCGAAAGGAAAAGAAGAAGAAGAGGAGGGAATCTGATGTATGATGTGACAGAGAAAACTCTGTCACAACCTGCCTGTTTTTTTGTGGAAAATATTCAGTTTGGACTGTTTTGAGAATGGAGTGTTTGACAATTCCCCAAAAATTTCAAACATATTCCCAAAATGGTTTATATATATCAAATGGCACCAGTGTAGCACACAGCTTTGAGAAATTTAAACTGTTTTTATGGCTGTGACATGGAGGGATGAACTTGTCAATATGCCAGTTCCATTATCATGTTTCATCAGGTGCATGGCTTCACTGAAATTAACATATGCATACAATATATATGATACAATAGTTTTGTGTTTTTCACACATAAACATACTTTTTTTTTTAATCTAGGGTGATATTAATTTGACGAGAATCGCAAAATTTCCTTAACACTTATCTCAGCAAAAAATGCTTTTCTTTCAGATATCATGGTCCAGGAATATGTGAAGTTTGGTTCGTTAGACACTTATTTAAAGAAGAAGAAGTCCTCGATAAACATTATGTGGAAGCTGGAGGTGGCTAAACAGCTGGCGTGGGCCATGAACTTCTTGGTACGAAACAGTGTGTAGTGCCAGGCTTAATGACAAATCTTTCATAAATTTCATAGTATTGGTGAATATTAATTTATTTGCTTGACATACTTGAAAGTGAACACATTGTCATGTTTACACAAATTGGTTAAGCAAACTAATGTGAAATTATGAAAAGAGACTGCTTCCTGTGTGTTTGTGACAGACCCATTAATCTTTCCTTTTTTTAACATGCAGGAGGAAAAGCATCTTGTCCATGGAAATGTATGTGCTAAAAATGTTCTCCTAATCAGAGAAGATGACCGGAGGGCTGGGAACCCTCCGTTCATCAAACTGAGTGACCCAGGTATCAGCGTCACTGTCCTACCCAAAGAAAGTGAGTTTGTCTCAGTTTAACTGTAGTACGTTTTTTGAATCAGCAGGGGACATCTTTCAACTGGGTTGTAACTGCAATGATAAGCAGTGGATTACTTCATGTGTCTGATAACAGGAAATGCATGTAAAAGTACAGTAGTAGAATCATAACATTCTGCCTTCAAAGTGGAATGAATGAATTGAAAATGAATAGTAGATTAACAGTGGTGGATTAAATGTTTGTGATCAGTCCTTATTGAGAGGATCCCCTGGGTGCCTCCTGAATGTATCAGAGACCCTTCCTCCCTGAGCCTGGCTGCAGACAAGTGGAGTTTTGGCACCACACTATGGGAAATCTGCAGTGGTGGAGAGAAACCATTAGCCACACTGGATAATGCCAAGGTAAGGTTGTTTGGTATGATGAAAAATATGTTAAAGAGGAAAGTTTAAAAGATGCTGGATGGTAGCAAACTTGTGTTTCGTGATGGTATGAGATTTTTTTTTACATTTTGGTACATAGTGTTTTGAATGTTGTAGAGTTGAGGATTTCATCCTAAATGCACTTTGGTGTTTTGTTGTCATACATTGTATTTCCGTTAAAATGTGTTTATTGTCAGAATTAAACTAACAACTTAAGTGTCCGATATACAGCATATATCCAAAATATCAGTAGTGAAAGTAACAAAGTATCTTCTCTCCTGTATTCTTACATTATAAAAACCTTTTTACTTTGGTGGAAAAACTAGGAAAATCCTTTGCTGTCATACCCCTTAAAAATATATGCACTTCAAAAATTTACATCATAAAATAAATCCACATGTACAGGTAGTCCTTAAGATCCGAACATCGGATTTCTAAACATCCATGGATATGAACATCCTCATGCCGCGGTATCCGACTACTGCAGCTCCCCTTTCTGCCACAACCCACAACGAGCAGTGTAACATTAACACCCCACAGATTAAGATTTCACATCAAGTCAAAATAACTGAGCAAATATAAGACTAAGTGAAAAGTTTACTCTAATGTTGGACTTCATATGGTCTGTTCGGCTTTCCTGTTGATGCGTCACCTGCAGTGTTTCTATTATCTACGTCTTTGAAAAATTCTGAGCAGGGAATGAACGCACAATGTATGTTCATGGGGACATGTATGAGGACTGTAAGACAGTAGTGAGGTGTGCTGTAGGTGTGACAGGAGTTCAAGGTGGAGGTGGGACTGCATCAGGGATCAGCTCTGAGCCCCTTCTTGTTCACTATGCTGATGGACAGGCTGACAGACGAGGTTAGACAGGAATCTCCATGGACTATGATGTTTGCAGATGACATTGTGATCTGTAGTGAGAGCAGGGAACAGGTTGAGGAGAAGCTAGAGAGGTGGAGGTTTGTCCTGGAAAGGAGAGGAATGAAGGTTAGCCAAAGTAAGACAGAGTTCATATGTGTGAATGAGAGGGACCGAAGTGGAAGAGTGAGGTTACAGGGAGAAGAGATCAAGAAGGTGGAAGATTTTAAGTACTTAGGGTCAACAATCCAGAGCAATGGAGAGTGTGGAAAAGAGGTGAAGAGGCGTGTACAGGCAGGATGGAACGGGTGGAGAAAAGTGTCAGGTGTGATGTGTGATAGATGAGTTGCATCTAAAATGAAAGGAAAGGTGTACAAAACTGTGGTGAGACAACAGTATTGTTTGGTCTATAGCAGTGGTTAACTTTGTTGGAGGTACCTAACCCTGCCGGTTTCATATGCTCACTCACCGAACCCTTCTTTAGTAAAATAAATAAATAAATAAAATTTCAAATTTAAGACATAAGTATATATTTTACTGGTGTGTTTAATGAATTGTGTATTAATGTAACCTTTGTCAAAGAAAAAAACCAAGACAGTGCATGAACTCACATGAAATTACCTATCTGCAAATCAGTTTGACTTCTGCTGTTGTTATTGAGAGACCAGTTTAGATATGCGTGGCTTCACCTTGGCATGTGTTACTCTTATGTTATTTTCACAGCAAAGTTTGTTTCTTTTGTTTTCCATGCAGCTTAAGTAAGTGTTCCTTTATTTTTGCCAGTGCCAGAGTAGAGTTGCTCAACTTGACGTTGCAAATCATGCAGAACGCTGACTCCCATCACGTTCCGTTATACAGTACATGTAAATTCACGTTGCACATATTCGTCCGACCACTTTTTTTTTGCTCAACATAGTTACTATAAATTAAAATATTAAGAAAGCAATCAGATGACGTACCATCATGACAGGCATAAATCGACTACTGAGTGTGCAAAATCCCATGTAGCACAGGTGGGCTAATCGATGTAGCGTGATCACCTGCAGTCAGTGATGGCTAAGGGGGGCGTGTCATCACGAATTGACACGATGTGTCAAATGTACACTGTGATTCGTGTATGTTTGGTAAAAACACCCGACACATCGTGCCGAACCCCTGAGACCGACTCAACGAACCCCTAGGGTTCGATCGAGCCCAGGTTAAGAACCACAGGTCTAGAGACAGTGTCACTGAGAAAAAGACAGGAGACAGAGCTGGAGGTAGCAGACATGAAGATGCTGAGGTTCTCTTTGGGAGTGACCAGGAAGGATAGGATCAGGAATGAGTACATCAGAGGGACAGCACATGTTAGAGGTTTTGGACAAGTCAGAGAGGCCAGACTGAGATGGTTTGGACATGTCCAGAGGAGAGACAGTGAATATATTGGTAGAAGCATGCTGAGTTTTGAACTGCCAAGCAGGAGGCCTAGAGGAAAAGACCAAAGAGGAGGTTTATGGATGTAGTGAAAGGACATGAAGGTAGTTGGTGTGAGAGAAGAGGATGCAGAAGACAGGGTTAGATGGAGGCAACTGATTCGCTGTGGCAATCCCTGAAGGGGAAAGCCGAAAGGAAAGGAAGGAAGGAACGTTCGTAAACATCGAGTTCTGTTAACAATTTGGGTTAGGTTGAAAGTTAGAGCCCGCAATATAGACTACAGGCTATCAGTGAGAAAACTCTGTCACAACCTGCCTGTTATTTATTAAATTACTGTATTGACAGGGTCGTCCCCCTGTACGAGCCAAATGATGTTTGGGTAGAAACCAATGTTGGCCGGGTAAGGTTTCTGTCCGGAAGAATTAATAGTTTTTTTGACTGCTGAACAGTGAAGTCTGAATGTTTTGCTATTTGATGTCCATTAAGTGAACAGAGAAACTTAATGGAAATAAAACGGAGAGATCAAACATAAAGTGGCGTGTCGGACTTTTGATTACAATGAAGCGCGTCAGCGTGTCATGCACGTAACTAACTTAAATTTTGACTTATCCTCTTTTGTTTTGCAGAAAAGTCTTTTCTATGAGGACCATCACCAGCTTCCTGCACCAAAGTGGACTGAACTAGCTAATCTGATCACCAGCTGCATGGACTATGAACCCATGTTCAGGCCCACTTTTTGTGCTGTTATTCGTGACCTTCACAGCCTCTTCACACCAGGTAAGTGTAACTAAAGACATCTCTGGTGTAGAAACATGGAATTTAGGTCACAAGTATGTGGCTTGTGAAACAATTTCAGACAGACATATTTAATATGGAGCAACATGAGGGTGAAAAAGAATTCTCATCTCTCCCTTGATTAGACATTCTTAGCTGATACAGTGAATGGCGTGAGCAATGCAGTTTGTGCTGTGTCGAGGTAATTCATCTGGTTTGCTGTGAACCTTAGGTTAAAAAAACTATTTATTTCATATCTGTGTGTCAAGTTCAGAGATTTTTTTGAATCATAATTAGCCTAGTATCAGGACAAACGGTATTGACGATGAAGCACTGCAATTTTCAGCTTGTCTGGACTGACTGATTCTTGGTAAATGTGGATTTACTTTGGTCAGCACTGTATGCTACTGCAGTCTTTTTTTAATGTGTCTTATTTTTGTCTTTGTGTCCCCAGATTATGAGTTGATTGTGGACAGTGACATTCTGCCAAACAGGACAGTGGGTTCTGGCTGGTCAACGGGGGGTTTTGAGAGTCACGATCCGGCACAGTTTGAAGAAAGACACCTTATATTCCTTCAGCAGCTGGGCAAGGTGCAAACAAATAGGCAAACTGTGCTTTTAAAAGCCAATCTATGTTAATAAGATCAGACACCATTTCCTTTATTTATGGTGTGTTGTTATATTTTAGATTTCTAGTCTTGCCTCAATAAATTAGAATTTGGTGAATCAACTGGCGGCACAGTGGCGCAGTGGTTAGCGCTGTCGCCTCACAACATGGCTGACCAGGGTTCGAGTCCCGCTCTGTGCAGAGTTTGCATGCTCTCCCCGTGTCTGTGGGTTCTCTCCGGGTTCTCCGGCTTCCTCCCACCTCCAAAAGCATGCGTTTCAGGTTGATTGGCCGGTCCCAAATTGCCCGAAGGAGTGAGTGTGTGTGTGAGTGGTTGTATATCTTTGTGTGGCTCCGCGGTGCACTGGCGTCGTGTGTCCCCCCCTCACGCCCTATGCCACTGAGATAGGCTCCAGCTCCCCGTGACCTGCTGCGGCGGATGTAGCGGTGGTGATATGGAAATGACTGACTGACTGAATCAACTGATGTGAACTGAGATTTTATAACAGAAAGCAACTTTTAAAAAGATGTTATATTTTTATGTAAATGTGGTTAAACTAAAATGGAATTATAGTCTCCATAAAGGTGTTTAGTGAAAATTTACATATATTATGATTTGATAATCATAAAGGAAAACATTGAGATTCTAAAATTAGCTCCTTTGCTGATATAGTGAAAGTAATCCACCAAATTTCTCTCCACTACTACACTACTACTAAAACGTGTTTTCTGCTTGTCTGCTGAAAAAGAATAATGACTCCATTTCTTAGTGCAAAGCTGACATTGCTTTGCACTAACTTTTGGTTCACTTGAAAAATAACTCCAAAAGCGAACTCTGGTGAAAAGGGAAAATTGGGATGTTTTACTTCCATCTGTCTTTCCTTTAAGGGGAACTTTGGTAGCGTGGAGATGTGTCGCTACGATCCACTTCAAGACAACACTGGAGAGGTTGTGGCCGTGAAAAAACTCCAGCACAGCACCGCAGAACACATTCGAGACTTTGAGCGAGAGATTGAGATCCTGAAGTCTCTGCAGCACGAGAACATTGTCAAGTACAAAGGCGTCTGCTACAGTGCAGGTGGAGTTGATCTGAAATTTAGTACCTTCTTTCTCCACTCCTTTCTTTTTCTTTTAGAACTAAAAACATTTTCTTTTTGGGGAGGATATTAAAAATATACCTGACACACGCGTTAAATTTCAGTTCGACACCACTGATTTGCTGTAACTCTTCTAAACCAGCCAATGAACAGTTAACTCATGCATGCATGAATCAACAATAAAAAAAACTGTTAAAAGTGTTATTAGAATTCCGTATATCCATCCATCCATCCATTGTCTTCCGCTTATCCGGGGTCGGGTCGCGGGGGCAGCAGCTTAAAGCAGGGAAGCCCAGACTTCCCTCTCCCTAGCCACTTCGTCCAGCTCCTCCGGGAGAATCCCAAGGCGTTCCCAGGCCAGCCGGGAGACATAGTCTCTCCAGCGTGTCCTGGGTCATCCCCGGGGCCTCCTCCCGGTAGGATGTGCCCGGAACACCTCACCAGGGAGGCGTCCAGGAGGCATCCTGACCAGATGCCCGAGCCACCTCATCTGGCTCCTCTCGATGCGGAGGAGCAGCGGCTCGACTCTGAGTCCCTCTCGGATGACCGAACTCCTCACCCTATCTCTAAGGGAGAGTTCGCACACCCTGCGAAGGAAACCCATTTCGGCCGCTTGTATCCGGGATCTCGTTCTTTCAGTCACGACCCACAGCTCGTGACCATAGGTGAGGGCAGGAAAGTAGATCAACCGGTAAATCGAGAGCTTTGCCTTTCAGCTCAGCTCCTTCTTCATCACGACGGACCGATACAGAGTCCGCATCACTGCAGACGCTGCACCGATCCTCCTGTCGATCTCCCGTTCCATCGTACCCTCACTCGTGAACGAGACCCCAAGATACTTGAACTCCTCCACTTGGGGTAGGATCTCATCCCCAACCTGGAGAGGACATTCCACCCTTTTCCGACTGAGGACCATGGTCTCAGATTTGGAGGTGCTGATTCTCATCCCAACCGCTTCACACTTGGCTGCGAACCGCTCCAGTGAGAGTTGGAGATCACGGCTTGATGAAGCCAACAGCACCCAGTCATCTGCAAAAAGCAGAGACGCAATACTGAGGCCACCAAACCAGACACCTAGAAATTCTGTCCATAAAAGTTATGAACAGAATCGGTGACAAAGGGCAGCCTTGACGGAGTCCAACCCTCACTGGAAACGAATCCGACTTACTGCCGGCAATGCGGACCAAACTCTGACATTGGTCGTACAGGGACCGAACAGCCCTTATCAAGGGGTCCGGTACCCCATACTCCCGAAGCACCCCCCACAGAACCCCCTGAGGAACACGGTCGAACGCCTTCTCCAAGTCCACAAAACACATGTAGACTGGTTGGGCGAACTCCCATGCCCCCTCAAGGACCCTGTGGAGGGTGTAGAGCTGGTCCACTGTTCCACGGCCAGGACGAAAACCACACTGCTCCTCCTGAATCCGAGATTCGACTTCCCGATGGACCCTCCTCTCCAGAACCCCTGAATAGACCTTGCCAGGGAGGCTGAGGAGTGTGATGCCCCTGTAGTTGGAGCACACCCTCCTGTCCCCCTTCTTAAAAAGGGGGATCACCACCCCAGTCTGCCAATCCAGAGGCACTGTCCCCTATCTCCACGCGATGTTGCAGAGGCGTGTCAACCAGAACAGCCCCACAGCATCCAGACCCTTTAGGAACTCTGGGCGGATCTCATCCACCCCCCGGGCCCTGCCACCGAGGAGCTTTTTAACTACCTTGGTGACCTCAACCCCAGAGATAGGAAAGCCCGCCTCAGAGAACCCAGACTCTGTTTCCTCATGGGAAGGCGTGTCTGCGGGATTGAAGAGGTCTTCAAAGTACTCTCCCCACCGAGTCACAACGTCCCGAGTTGAGGTCAGCAGTGCCCCATCCCCACTATATACAGTGTGGATGTTGCACTGCTTCCCCCTCCCGAGACGCCTGATGGTGGACCAGAATTTCCTCGAAGCCGTCTTGAAGTCGTCCTCCAAGGCCTCACCAAACTCCTCCCACGCCTGGGTTTTTGCCTCAGCAACCACCAAAGCCGCATTCCGCTTGGCCAGCCGGTACCTATCAGCTGCTTCAGGAGTCCCACAGGCCAAAAAGGTCTGATAGGACTCCTTCAGCTTGACGGCATCCCTTACAGCTGATGTCCACCAACGGGTTCTGGGGTTGCCGCCACGACAGGCACCGACCACCTTACGGCCGCAGCTGCGGTTGGCCGCCTCGACAATAGAGGCGCGGAACATGGTCCACTCAGACTCAATGTCCCCCGCATTCCCCAGAACGTGAGTGAAGTTCTGCTGGAGGTGGGAGTTGAAACTCCTTCTGACAGGGTATTCCGCCAGGCGTTCCCAGCAGACCCTCACAATACGTTTGGGTCTGCCAGGTCAGACCGGCATCTTCCCCCACCATCCGAGCCAACACACCACCAGCTGGTGATCGGTTGACAGCTCTGCCCCTCTCTTCACCCGAGTGTCCAAGACATGCGGCCGCAAGTCCGAGGTCACCACCACAAAGTCGATCTCGAACTGCAGCCTAGGGTGTCCTGGTGCCAAGTGCACATATGGACACCCTTATGTCTGAACATGGTGTTCGTTATGGACAGTCCGTGACAAGCACAGAAGTCCAATAACTGAACACCACTCGGGTTCTGATCGGGGGGGCCGTTCCTCCCGATCACACCCTTCCAGGTCTCACTGTCATTGCCCACGTGAGCATTTAAATCCCCCAGCAGAACAATGGAGTCCCCAGTGGGAGCGCTCTCCAGCACCCCCTCCAAGGACTCCAAAAAGGGTGGGTACTCTGAACTGCTGCTTGGTGCATAAGCACAAACAACAGTCAGGACCTGGCCCCCCACCCGAAGACGGAGGGAGGCTACCCTCTCGTCCACCGGGGTAAACCCCAATGTACAGGTACCAAGCCGGGGGGCTATAAGTATACCCACACCTGCTCGGCGTCTCTCACCATGGGCAACTCCAGAGTGGAAGAGAGTCCAACCCCTCTGGAGAGGACTGGTACCAGAGCCCAAGCTGTGTGTAGAGGTTAGCCCGACTATATCTAGTCGGAACTTCTCGACCTCACACACCAGCTCAGGCTCCTTCCCTGCCAGGGAGGTGACATTCCACGTCCCAAGAGCCAGCTTCTGTAGCCGGGTATCGGATCGCCAAGGTCCCTGCCTTTGGCCACCGCCCAGCTCACAATGCACCCAACCCCTATGTCCCCTCCCACAGGTGGTGAGCCCATGGGAAGAGGGACCCACGTTGTCCTTTCGAGCTGCGCCCGACCGGGCCCCATGGGTGCAGGCCCGGCCACCAGGCGCTCACCTTCGAGCCCCATCTCCAGGCCTTGCTCCAGAGGGGGCCCCCAGTGACCCGCATCCGGGCAAGGGAAAACGTGTTCCAATATTTTTAATCATCATGTGGGGTCTTTGAGCAGTACTTTGTCTGGTCCCTCACCTAGGACCTGTTTGCCATGGGTGACCCTACCAGGGGCAGAAAGCACCAGACAACTTAGCTCCTAGGATCATTGGGACACACAATCCCCTCCACCACAATAAGGTGACCACTCAAGGAAGGGGAAAAATAATACTTAATAAATATTACTTGTAGTCGGCAGTGTTGCACTTCCATTTCCCTCTGTTGAGTTGCACACCAACACATTTGTAATCTTGAACTATTAAGACATTCTACGTCAGAATGCACAGTGGTTGTGTGGCGGTCTTGTTCCTCCTGAAGATATCTCTTTGGTCATGGTCAGATTCAGCAGCAAGTGTTTTTTTAAATGAATGAATGAATAAATGAGTTCATTTATTTTGAGTAACAATACAAAATAACAATAACAAACAATAATAAATACACCAGAATGGTGTGAACACTATCCGAAAAGGAGTAGGCCGAAGTGTAAACTTGTTAAACTCCTACCCCCTTATTCTCAAAAAATACTCATTAAAAAATACTTGATGATAATATTTACTAAAGTAAATCTATATCACTGAACATTTTTTGGATGTTACGTGGCAATGAATTGTTTCTTGCTCCAAACATTATTATTGCAATTTTATATTCAACAAGGTTCATAAACTTCATGGCAAATGATCTGTTGGTGTGCTCCAGATAGCCGACCTTGTTAAATATTCTAATAGCTCTTTTTTGTGAAAATGCTTAATGGTTTCAAATTACCTTTATAGGTGCTATCCTAAATCTCTGTACAATAATTTAGATAGGGTAGTACAAGTGAACAATATAAGATGTATAGTGATTTATGGTCCAATATGTGCTTTGTTTTACCCAGAACTGCAATACTACGTGCAAGCTTTGTTCATATGTGACTTATATGGGGTTTCCAACAGATTTTGTGGTTCAGTAGTACGCCCAGAAATTTGTTTTCATAAACTCTTTCGATTTTAACATCATCTACCATGATTTGCACTTGTACATCTATTGTGCAGTGTCCAAATAGCATGATCTTTTGGTTTTACTCAGATTCAAAGACAATGTATTTACGTCAAACCAGTATTTTAATTTACTCATTTCTGCAGTGGTGACCTCTAAAAGCTGCTGAAGGTTTTCCCTTGAACAAAATGCATTTTTGTCATTGGCATATAAAATAAATTTCAACATATTTGACACATTACAAATATCATACATATACAGAATGAATAGTATCGGGCCTAACACTGACCCCCGTGGGACTCCACAGGTAATGTCGGCCCAGGTTGATTTGTAGTCACCTATTTGTACAAATTGCTGTCTGTTTTGCATATTTCTGACTATCAATACAGTCAGTGATCTCCTCTGTCAATTCCATTAGTGTCATCGCTGTTGACCTGACCCCATCAAACCACTCCATGAACTCATCAGTCACTGCCCAATAAAAATCATGCAAAAAAAACCCAAGATCAAGCCCTAGGCATGCAGGCTATAATGGGTTGCTCTCAGGAGCTCAGTGACTTTTAGCATGATGCACTGATAGGAAGTCACCAGAGCACTAAGCAAGATCCATTAAGACATTTAATGAGTGAATTAGGTATTGAAGAGCTTCACTGGCCTGCACAGAGTCCTGACCTCAACCTGACAGAACAGAATTGGGATGAATTAGTGCAGCTTTGTGAATCAGGCCTTCTTATACAAAATGAGTATCTGACCACGTGTGTGCGTGTGTGTGTGTGTGTGTGCACGAGTGCGTGTGTGCAAGGAATGGAGTGTTGCTCATGACCTTGTGTATTATGTGGCTCTTTGCAGTAACAGTACAAACAAGGCAATCACAGACTGCAACATCCCGCAACACCCTGACCTACTTGCATAGATCCAATATCAAAGCTATTGCTCTGACCTATTTTCATAGAGCTTTGATCTATAGTCTTATTCACACTCGCCTTCTTATCCAGTTCCTAAGTGTACAAAAGTTTAGATTTGACCTTGACCTAGTTTTCATCTCATTTTCATCCCCTTTTCCGCCCAAAAAGAAAGTTGCAAAATACCAGTATTTATGCTGGTATTATAATTACATCTCGCTTCAAAGCGGTGATATAATTGTCTGTGTTTGTCCGTTCGTTCATCCGTTCGTTAGTCCAGCAAATATCTTCGCAACCATTGCAGATAGACAGATGAAACAAAAAGCACATTACTTGGGCAGCAAAGGGGATGAAAATAAGATGATGACCTTGACCTTGCGATAAATAGGTCAAATTTCAACTTTTGTACACTCAGGAACCTGATAAGATAGAAAGACGAGGGAGAAGGCCAGTGTTAGACCATATATCAAAGTTACTACTTTGATGTACCTATGCACTAGCTTTGATCTATGGTCTGAGCTTTGACCTACCCTGAAAGGTCATAGCTATGTACTTGTTAGGTACTGCTTTCACGGTACCCTGACCTACCCTGGAAGTAGGTCAGGGTAAGTTGCGGGATGTTGCAGTCTCTGACTACCTTGGTTCTTGTTTTATTTTGTTGTTTGTCCGCCACACCTTAAAAACTTGTTTTACTCCTCTCAGGACGAAGAAATCTTCGTCTCATCATGGAATATCTTCCCTTTGGAAGTCTGCGAGATTACCTCCTGAAAAACAAGGAGAGGATCGACCACAAGAAACTTGTACATTACACTTCACAGATATGCAAGGTACTTGATTTGTACAGCTTTTCACTTACTATATAGATGGAGGCAACTAATTCACTGTGGCCACCCCTGAAGTGAAAAGCCAAATGGAGAAGACGAAGATTTAGAGCTGCAACAAATACAGCACTTTTTCTGTGCCATCACAGGGTATGGAGTACCTGTCAAGTAAGCGGTATATCCACAGAGATCTGGCAACACGAAATATCCTTGTGGAAAGTGAAATGAGGGTAAAGATAGGGGATTTCGGCCTCACTAAAGTTCTGCCTCAAGACAAGGAGTACTACATGGTCAAAGAGCCAGGAGAGAGTCCAATATTCTGGTAAGACTTCTGTTTTTCTAACTTTTAAAAAAAGTGTCCTTCATTAATATTTTTTTGTTTTGTTTTGGTTTTTTTCCCCTGTGATACTGGGCATAGTTTGCTTAAAAGCTCAATTTCTTTCATAAGAGATCAACGCAGATAAAAGCTGATAGTCCTCATGTGCTATTTCCTCTAGGTATGCCCCTGAGTCCTTGACTGAGAGCAGGTTTTCTGTGGCATCAGATGTCTGGAGTTTTGGTGTGGTGCTTTATGAGCTCTTCACCCACAGTGACAAAAACAGTAGCCCACCTGCAGTAAGTTACCTGTTTCACTACCTGTTGATCTAAATATTCACTGCTTTTGACACTAAGAGTTGAAAATGTGAAAAATTTTATTATTTGGGTGTGTATTTACAGATTTCAAATATATTATCTGTGAAGATGAAGGTTTCATGGCAAACAATGAGTTTTGACAGTCAAAAAACAAAGTTTTTGGTCCACCTGTCAAAGTTTTCGCAATCATACAGATTTGTTTCTTTCACTTTTAATTTATTATGTGTACTTTTAATGATTTGGGGATTTGGATTTCTAATTCAGCAGTTTGCTACTCGTTAATACCTACTTTCCTTTGTTGTTTGGAATGCTACTTACAACATGTGTTGCACAAGATTTAAAGACAGGTTTTTAAACAATGATCGAGAGCAGCTCAGTGCTCAAGTGCTATAGTATGTACCTTTTGGCCAATCAGGGTGTGATTATGGCCCTTACTTGAATTCTTTGTATAGGAGGGGGAAAGCACGTCTAGCATCTAGCTCATCTCACTGCAGTCTTCAGTGGAAGAGAAAGTGAGCCTGAATTTCTGGTCTGTTACGGCCCTTTTCAAAGTTCAAAGTCAGCGTTATTGTCAGTCCTGCTACATATGTACACATACCAAGAACTAAAATCACATTTCTCTTAAAGCCTATAAACTAGTGCTGTCAGGCGATTAAAAAAATAATCTAATTACAGGATTTGTAATTAATCAAATTAATCACATTTTAATCTCATACCTGCTAAAGGCCCCCAAATAAAGAATTTGAATCCTAGGACATTACAAAATTGTAGTGCATGACTAATCAATAGAATACACCAAGAAGATAAGATTTAAAATCCATTTTTATTGGTTAAGTGTGCTTTATAAATGAAATTCAAAACAAAAAGGCCAAGCACATCAGCAAACCAATTAGGCCAGGTGCATTTCTCAAAAATGCAATAAGAATACAGTTAAATAAAATTCAGAAATTAAATAAGGCTGAGTCTCAAATAGGCACATAAGCAGACTCTCATCAAAATGAATACTAAAGCTGACTCAATACAGCAATTCAAAATGAATAATATAACACACCTCTAAATAAGGCAACATCAATGAGCAAGATGCCAACAAGCTTTTCCTTTAAAAAGATAAGCTTACGTTCAACTCTGTGTCCTTGACATGTTTTGCATTTAAATGATACGTTAGGCTGGAGCTGCTTTGGTGATATGAAAATTCTGTTTTACAAAAGGTACAAATAATAACAACAACAATAATAATAATTATAATGGATTAGACTTATATAGAACTTTTCTGGACACTCAAAGACGCTTTACATCGGATCCATTATTCATTCACTCCTCATTCATACTTGGTGATGGTAAACTACGTTTGTAGCCACAGCTGCCCTGGGGCAGACTGACGGAGGCGTCTACAGTGCAGAATCACTGCTTTTTTGTTGATAGTCCCGTCTGTGTTCTTTTAATAAATAAACTTTCCGCCCAAAGGTCCGAGTGGCGTTGCCTCGCTCTCCTGTGTCGCGTCCATCTCTATTGTCAGTCACTCTGCTTTTGACTAGTGGCACAGGTACGAAGTGACGTGCCACTGCAATCTACGGGTCACTCAAAGGGCCAAATTTAGAATGCTTGCGCATTGACTTGCCACTCACGATTAACTGCGTTAATTTTTATAGCGCGTTAATTTGCAGCGTAATTAATTAATCGCCATCTCTCTAACTCAGCGGTTCCCAAACTTTTCAGTCCACGCACCCACTTCTACCTCCCGACTTAGCTGACGCAACCTCAATTCCCAAAACATGAAAAAGAAAGAAAGAAAAGGCGTAGTCTTTATAGCCATATAGGTATCAAGTTTAATATAGGCTCCTGTTAACACAGAATAGATTGTGCAATAATGGGCCTAATGATGTCTCACTTTAGAAACGGTGGGGAGAATAATAGTAACAATATAAAAATGACAATAATAATATTTTAAGTCAAAATGGTTGCCGAGAGAGCCGTTTACAGATGAGTGATGAACAGCAGTTCTTACTATGCAGGGCTCGAAATTAACTTTTTTTCTTGGTAGCACTGGTGCTCCCAAATGTAGAAGTTAGTAGCACCAGCAAAGACTTCAGGAGCACCTACCCAAAAGCAAGGCAGTGGCGGAGCGATAGAGACGCTCCGTCCATCTCCGTTCCGCGCCTCTCTCCCCCAGGAGAGCAGCTGCAGCTGCGCTCTCATTGGTTCCTGGCAGGACCGCAGGAGTGCCGTCTCACAAAAAAAGGTGCACCAGATTTTTTTCCCTAGTCGCACCGGTGCTCCCAAATATATTTAATAGTCACACTGATAAAAATTTGGGCGCATATGCAAACAAAATGGGCGCAATTTAGAGCCCTGCTATGTAACAAATAGGCCTATTTAACAAACTAACAGTTATTAAATGGTAACAAATATGCTACTCCGTCACAAAAAATCAAATTAACAGGCCCAGGTTCAACATCATATTTTCTCTTTCGAGTACGAGTCTCATTGTGTTCTATACCCCCTGCGGGTGAGTTTCCTGTGTTCTGTGCTCCTCATTTTAAGTTTCCCCTGTCTCGTCATCACTCTTTTTCCTGCTCGATTTCTTGAGCCTGGTGGACTGCACAGCTCTCAGCCAATGTATCCTGTCCTCTTTCATTTCTCCCAGATTTAATACCAGACAGACTGCCCGTTTTTAACCAGTTATGCATTTTGGCATATTATTGTTGTTGCTATCACAACAAGGTAGCACGTAGCTAGGAAAAAGCCAAGTGCATTTTGGGTATTTTTTTTTATTTAAAATTTTCCCAAAATGTTTTTTCCATGAATGAATTTAAATATTTAAACTGTTAATCCTCCATTAAAAAGTGTTTAAATTATTTATTTAATTATTTATGTATTTCAAGGTGCTCAGCTGCCATTACACTTGCGCACCCCCTAGCGGCAGCTCGCGCACCACAGGGGGTGCGCGCACCACACTTTGGGAATCCCTGCCCTAGAGTATAACCATGTTTACATTCTTCCTAGGAACACAAGGTTTGTTAACATCATAGATAGTCAGAACAAGAAGTTGACCCTGCCAGTGTTCTCCATAAGAATATAATGATCACCATCACCTCTTTCTGCAAACAGTGTTTATACAAGAATTAAACAGTTTGTTGCAGACACCTTAACAGTTTCACATGGCATTATATTGTCAAAAGATACCGATATGCTCTGTAAAGTCTCAAATGTAATGTTATCCCATGTTATAACAAATACATGTTTTTTTGTTCTTGTTTTTTTGTCATTTTTGTCTTGATCATTAGTCCTTGTTTCTGACATTGATGATGTTGATTTTTTCAACTGTACCATGTAATACTTGACGTGTCCAAAATTGTAGAGCTCCCAATATTGAAATGACTCTGTTGTTCTGATCTTTGGTGTAGTAACAATTCTTGTCCGTCTTTATTGCTCATATTTATTGCTCTAGGGTAAAAGGCTAATGTCTGGAAGTGGATAAGGGTATGAACATCTATCAAAATTCAATGTATGAGCTGATTGAAAACTTTTAATGTCTGAGTTCTTGATTACATATTCTAATGAGAGAGATTTTTCGTGATTCTGGGGGACGGGAATTTCACAAGCCTGTTGGCTTCTATCTGCCCTTTTTTTCGGATGTTGTTGTTGATGTTGTAAATATGATGAAGGTGTGAAGTCTGCTATATTAACATGTCCGGAAAAAATAAAATAAATAAATAATAATAATTAATGCGCTAAAGTGACAGCCCTACTTTAAGCATAAAGGTAAGAACAAAAAATTGCATAAAATCAAACATGAGAGAACAAAGTGTCAACAACATCCCCAATCAACGTGGGTTTTTTTTGTATTTTTGTTGTTGTAGTATACAGTAATCCCTCATTACCCGCAGTAAATGCGTACCAGGACCACCCACAAAAATCTAAATTGAGCTGTCATTACTGTGAGAATAATAATAAACTAATGATTTAATTTGTACGGGGAATCGATTCACAGGGGATATATCCATACAGTGCCTTGCGAAAGTATTAGCCCCCCACAAGAACTTTTTGACATTTTGCCACATTTCAGGCTTCAAAATTAAAGATAACTAACTGAAAATATTTTTCATGAATCAACAACATGTGAGACACAATCGTGAAGGGGAACCAAATTTATTCAACATTTTATATCGTTTTTACAAATAAAAAATGAAAAGTAAATCGTAAAGTAAATTGGCCCCCTGTTCTTTCAGCTCAGCCAAACGACTGTAGAAGTTCACTGTCTATTTCTGAATGATCCAATGTTGACCTAAATGACAACAATGACAGAGTTCACCTGTGTGTCATTTGGTCTCACATTTGGACGTCCTACTTTTCACTTTTTTATTTGTAAACACAACAAGTTTTTGGTGGGCCAATACTTTTGCAAGGCAATGTATGCTACGCTGTACTTAGATTACAATTTTTCTGATTATACTTATGAACTTATATGTTTTTTCTTCAATGTAAGTCCTTGATTATAGTGTAGTATTGCGATAGCTCTGTGATTATCCAAAGTTGTTTAAATCACTGGATTTAAAGAAAGTTCCTTGAAGATGTTTCACCTCTCATCCAAAAGGCTTCTTCAGTTCTGGTGGGGGCCTCAGTTTCTAAACGTTTGAGATATGACCAGTGCTATTCATACTCCAAGAGCCATTTTCAAAACCTTTCTGGTTCCTAAACGATGGTCATTGTGGCTACCAGGGGGTGTTAAAAAGGATCGTTTAAATGCGGCACCGTGGCGCAGTGAGTAGCGCTGTCGCCACACAGCAAGGGGGATCCGGGTTCAAGTCCCGTTCTGTGCAGAGTTTGCATGTTCTCCCTGTGTCTGCGTGGGTCCTCTCCGGGATCTCCGGCTTCCTCCCACCTCCAAAAACATGCACTTCAGGTCAATTGGCCGTTCCAAATTGCCCGTAGTGTGTGAGGGTGATCGTGCATGGTTGTCTGTCTTTGTGTGGCTCCACAGCGCACTGGCGTCACGCCCGGAGTTTGCCCTGTCTCACGCCCTAAGACAGCTGAGATAGGCTCCAGCTCCCCGTGACCCGCTGCTGCGGATAAAGCGGTTCGGAAAATGAATAAATAATTGAATGAAAGTTTCACCAAGTCCTTGTATGCTAATGATGACCATTAACATGAACTCCCTTGGTCATTCTGCTTAGAAGTTCTTTTTGGGAGTTTCGAAACGACCTGTAAATCACCATCCCCATACAACAGTTTAGTATACAGTGCACCCTCGTTCCTCGCGGGTAATGCATGCCAGGAACCACACGCGATTAACAAATTCCGCAATAGAACAAAAAACTATTTATCTTAATGTTTACGGTAATTTAAACGTTTATGAACCCTCCCCATACTGATTATGAACCACCTTATATCTGTATTACCTTTTCCCACACTCTTATCGACTGTTTAAAGCACTTTTATGTCTTATGAAAGTCTGAGACTCACAGAACGATCGCACTTCCGGATGCCATCAGCCAATAGAATGTATCACGTGACTGCCTACCCAAAATCCGTGATGAGGTGAAGTAGTGTGCGTTGATGCGCGAATGCACGAGGGCGCACTGTATACCGGTAGTTTGGAAAAAGTACACAGTTCAAATAAGTTGAAAAAGCAAAATCCCAAAGTTGCAAACCTCTTGACGAAGTAAAAATTACTTGATGGTCCTCACCCAATTTACCCATCTGGTTTGTTTTCATAAACGCAGAACCATCCTGTATTTCATCCCTTTTGTTTGATACAAATACGTCAAAATAAACTGTATTGTCTCTATAATGTCTAGATTGTCTCTGACTCGACTGCAGCCAAAATTTCTTGTCTGTGGTCAGTTTGAATCGTGAATTAAATTATTATCAAAGACATGAAGCCACACATAGGACATGACTGTATGCAAAAAAAGTGGAAAAACAGACTAATATACAATTAATAAATTATGAATTTCTTGTGTGCATTGATATGTTTTTGACACGCGCTCTTTGTGTGTTTGCTGAAGTCTTTGCAATTTTACAGACTTAACATTTACCTGTTCTTGTTCGTTGTAAACCAAATAAATTTGTTGGTGGCTGTCTTCACTCCCTACTCAGGTTTTTATGTCCATGATGGGGAACGACAAGCAGGGGCAGTTGATTGTCTATCACCTCATTGAGCTCCTCAAATCAGGCAGCAGGCTGCCTCGTCCTCTGGGGTGTCCAACAGAGGTAAGAAAATACGTTTATGTTTCTGATGAGATTCAATAATTCCATGATAGAACACCTGCTTGTTTTTTCTGTTTTTTCAGTACTTGGTATTTGAAAAACAAAGAGTGTAATTCTTTAAAGATCCACAATTACAGGAAACAGATGGGGAAAAAAACAAATATACCTGTAGCAGTGCACTGCATTAAACAGACTTAAGCATGTCAGTAGCCACATTTGCAGACTACTTTTTTGAAGCACTCATTGCTCTAGTTTGGAGCACTCAATATACAGACTCCCAGCCGACTGTGATAAAGAACACAAGTACACTCATTCTTCTTTTTAACTGGTGTTGCCGCTTACGTGGGTCACAGAGTTGTCGAGTCTATCCCAGCCAACTGTGGCAGGGTACACTCCAGGCGTGACGCCAGTGCACCGCGGAGCTAGATGCTTCTACACTCCAGCTTTTATGGCAGGTGGTCGTGATCAGCTCTGGCAATTGACCATCCTCGATCTTCGTAACATCTTTGTTTTGTGTGAAAGCATCACAGGTCAAGATGACAAGATGACTCCCTTTGTCATCCATGTAAATGTCGAGTAGTTTTTTTCCCCATTCTTAACAGAGTTCATTTTACCTCAAGAAAGTAGTGCATGCCTGGGATGTGCTTCAAGAAAAATTTGTGCATCCCAACATGACTGTTATGCAACCCAAAAGTAATAACATAATATATGGTAGAAGCATACACAAGGATTGAGTTTGCCAGTAGTACAATATAAAAACTAAAACAAAATTGTAATCATTTATTGATAATGACGTTACAACTGTTAAGTAAAAATACAAAAACTAGTAAAACTATATATTTTATCAAAATGTTAAAGCCTGGTAGCTATTTTTTTGAAAAAGCAGTTTTAGAAATAAAAATGCAAGACAGTTTTTTTTTTCACTTTTTCTTTTCGTTCAGTGGTACAGTGGGTAGCTCTGTCGCCGCACAGCAAGGCAGTTCCGGGTTCGAGTCCCGCTCTGTGCGGAATTTGCATGTTCTCTCCCTGTCTGCGTGGGTTTTCTCCAGGTTCCTCCCACCTCCAAAAACATGCGCTAAAAGTTAATCCAAATTGCCAGTAAAGTGTGAGTGTGTGTGTGTGTGTGTGTGTGTGTGTGTGTGTGTGTGTGTGTGTGTGTGTGTGTGTGTGTGTGTGTGTGTGTGTGTGTGTGTGTGTGTGTGTGTGTGTGTGTGTGTGTGTGTGTGTGTGTGTGTGTGTGTGTGTGTGTGTGTGTGTGTGTCTCTGTGTAGCTCTGGGGCACACTGGCGTCGCGCCCATAGTTTCCACCACCTCACGCCCATAGTCAGCTGGGATAGGCTCCAGCTCCCCGCGACCCACGCAATCAGATGAAGTGGTTAGATAAAATTAATGACTTTTCTTTGTCTTTAATTCATATATTCTTCTGTGGACACTACACCAAGCTGACAGAGCCATCTCCACACAAATTTCATTAATATCTTTCAGTGATATGTCTCTTTTTCTCCATTAACTTTTAATTGTTTATTTTCTGCAACTTTTTCATCTTTTTCGGAGTAATGGTGATAATTAATCAATCAACTTTTATTTGTATAGTGCTTAATCACATCAGCAGACATTTCAAAACGCTTTAACAGACTAAGAAACGCAACAGGACTCTCCAAGCATAAGCGACGGTTTATACTTGCTCTGGAGGGTAACTAACTCCTCGTTCTCACTGCAGCGTGTAAAACAAGCAGACGTCAATTTTAATGCAGAATCACGCAGGTGAGACTTGTGACGAGAAACTCGCGCGCGAGATCAAAACATAATGGTGATTTCCAGGTTTGCAATTTAAGTGGAGAAATGAAAAAATTGTGAACATTTTTGTTGAAGGTAGTGCCTTTAAAGCTTGCGTCCCAGGATTGCATGCTGTCTGATGATCGTGTGTCCCTGTAAATAATGTGCATCAAAGGACGCACGCAAACGAGAACACTGTCCTTAATACATTATGTACACTTAAATACTGTATGTGTATATAAAGACATACATGGAACCATACCCACACACATTGATGCAATCTGTTTCATATGCAGTTGTATTAATTCATTTTTTTTACATATATTTCAATAATTTATGTGCCCATCCTGATTCATCCGCGACTGACTCTTTCTTCCTATGCTCCCCTCAGATACATGACATCATGGAGGAGTGCTGGGACAATGACCCTTGTTCACGTCCATCTTTCAAGGAGCTTACATTGAGTATCGACTTGTTCAGGGACAGTAAGGAGTTTTAGACAGAGCAGAGACTCAAAGTGCACAACTGCTCTCTCACTTTTAATTTTGTTGCCCTGTTAGTGTTCAAAACATAAAATGGAATGCTTCTCCTGCTGAGTGCCAGAGTGTGGCAGATTATGACTGAAACAATAGTTTGAACCTGAGACGTGCCCCAAATCTACTATGGCACTACTGTTATAGTGCCTTTTAGTAAGACACTCAACCACCATTTTTACGGTGGAGCAGCTTAGTGACCAGCAGCAGAATGGAAATGGAGGCTTGGATCCAAAGACTGTTCATGTTGCTGAAAAATAGCTGTGTGTGTGTGTGTGTGTGTGTGTGTGTGTGTGTGTGTGTGTGTGTGTGTGTGTGTGTGTGTGTGTGTGTGTGTGTGTGTGTGTGTGTGTGTGTGTGTGTGTGTGTGTGTGTGTGTGTGTGTGTGTGTGTGTCCACATCCATGCAAACAGGTAGCTGGGCTGGCTGTTTTCATCCCCCATCTGGAGATATATGGTCTTTGTTTTTTGTATATTAATTTGTTTGTGTGTATATAAATACTTTATATTTGTGTATATATGTCAAGAAAATTTTTATAATATTACAAAATGAAAGTATAGTAAATACTATATTTGAACTACTGGCAAGATGTCAGTGAAAATGAAATTCACACATTTGTGATTCAAACATGGTTTTTTGTTTTGTCAAGAGATTGTGTGAAAAATAAACAGTCAACAAGTCAAGTTTGTTAAGCATTTTTTAAATTTTTTTACCTTAAATTCTTCTCGTGTTTAAAGTTTAAATGTTTGAAACAACATATTATTGCCATTGATTGCTGTAGTTCTTGAGCTTATTAGCATATACTGATATAAAATTCAAATCTATTGCGAAAGCAGTTAATATAAAATTTCTTCAGACCAAAAACGAAAGGCTGTAACATTGGAACCACTAAAAGGTGAAGGAAATGCTTCTCATTCAAGTCAACTCTGACTCAAATCCTTGTGAGATGGTCGTTGATATACACTGACGCCTTTCTTTGACAGTTACGATCGATCCATCATCTTCACTTGGGATTTATTTGCTGCAGAAGATGCAAATCAGCCACAAATGTTGCATTCCATCTTTCGTGTTAATAGATCACACTTGTTAAAACGTGTCTAGAATAATGATAAACGAGACAGATTGCTCTCCAATATATACTGTAGTAATGGTGACACACAAACATCCACACTGAAAGCTGTTACACACTCCACTTCAGGGGCCCTCGGCGGGGAAAATTTTACAATCACTCGCCCAAAGCAACCACAGAAAAAACACCATCAGAAAGACTCAATTCCACAACAGTTAATAAAAATCAAAAAGTGTGGATCCTGATCTCTCCCAAAAAACGTTTTGTTCAAATATACATTTTGTAGAATATTTACTGAGACTCTATGTGCTTATGCAGAGGTGGAGCTTTTCCACATTTCTGTCATGTCAGGTACACTTCATGAGCAACACCTGTGTAAAACTGTTCCATTGCTTCTGGTCTCATGTACACTTCACAGGTAGGTTTAATGAAGATCACACAGCAAAGTAGGGCACAGATGTGTTTTCACCGACGTGTACGACGGGATGTGTTTCAAAGATAGGTGTTCTGAAGACATGAAGGACTGTTGGGGAAATATGTTGGATATGATGTTTTTTTTAAAGTTTGGTGTGCTTACTGTTGAGTAAAACAACGTTTAAGGTGAGAAACGACAACAATTTAAAATTTTTGTAATGCATTGTCACTCACTTTTTTTCTGTTGTTTTTTGGTTTGGTTTTTGAAAATCTGCATGTTCTGCGTGTGGTGTGGATGTGTGTCTTAAGTTTTGTAACTAGTTCAGGTTAGAAGTGTTCACCAAATTTGGTCAGATGCTGACACTTCATCGCAGGGTTCAAATTCACATAACTTCTGCCCTGCTTGTGCCATCTCCTCTTTGCTACTGGACAGAGGGCTTGCAGGTGGAGTTTTGTGAAGTTAGACAGTAATTTCAGTAAAGTATCTATTTTTTTTTCAACTGATGACATTGTTTTCTACAGAATTATTTTTGTGACAATAAGAGCATTATTAGTTTCAAAATACTTTTGAATTCACAGTAGAATTCTGTTATAAATATGAATTAAACTTTTAATTTAGAAGGTTAACACTGCAGGATATTAAGTCTCTTCATAAACAGCAAATGACAAGAAATTATAGTACAGTACTAGCTATACTTAGGCTGCTAAATTACCATGTGTATTGATGTTCTGATATGTAAGAAATGTCTTAACATTTTAGAAAGTTTGACTACACTTTGTCTGCTTTCTTTGCTCTTCTCATTTAAACCATCAAGCTTGAATGGATCAGCTATTCATTCAGTGGGGATGTGGTCTGTCAAATGTGGAAGCTGTGAGTGGCGTTTTGATATAACTAACACAGGAAGAATTTAAAAAAAAAAAAAAAAGTGGCAGATTTTAAACTTTCGGTTCCAAGCAAAGATTATGATTTATTTAAGCAGGAGAAAAAACAGGTTGAAGGTTCGTCAGACTGCAGCGCAGAACCTGTTTTAAAAAGAACGTGTCAAACAAGGATCAGAATAGATTTTAACTATTTCAGTTCTATGAATGTTTTGGATACTTTAACAAACTATTCGGTGGGTCAAGGATGTCTTATGTTCTGTGTTGAGTGAGAAGCTTGTGTTGAGTCATTTTTTGGTTTAATATATGTATATTTTGTTTAATTAGCTGGTGAAACATCTTTTATTTCAAAGGTACTTTGTAATTAATCAAAAGGAAACTAGAGCCAAGGCAGTCAGACTGCAACATCCCGCGACACCCCTGAATTCAAAATTTTACCCTGATCAACTTGCATAGGTCAAAGATCAAAGCTAAGTGCTCTGACCTAATGTCATTGATCAAAGCACTAGCTTTGATCTATGGTCTTACTCACACTGGCCTTCTTCCTCATCTTTCTATTTTATCTGGATCCTCAGTGTACAAAAGTTGATATTTGACCTAGTTTTCTCAAGGTCGAGGTCATCATCTCATTTTCATCCCCTTTGCCGCTCGAGTAATGTGCTTTTTGTTTTATCTTTCTATCTGCAACGGCTGTGGATATTTGGTGGACAAACGAACGGACGGACGAACGAACACACGAACACTGACAATTACATCAACTCTTTGAAGCGGGATGTAATAATCAGTCTGAGGACCCTGACTGAGATACTGCATCCCCATGTGTTCTTGTTTAATGTTCAACAGTTCCCTTTTTCTGTTTTAGAAGTCTGGTTGAGTCATGTAAGGATGTCAACCTTAGTCAAGATGAACAGATTCATTCTCAGGACCAGTGTTGTTGCTGCTGCTGGAAGATTTGGTTAATGCACTTGTTATATGTTATATAACTATGTTATATGCTAGTCCTGCCTCACCTTGACATTACCTTGTATTTCAATTGTGCAATATAGAGTTATAGGTGTCTCTCTGTCTCTTCATGTTGCTAATGTCCCTGGCTGATTTTGGTGTAATTTCTTGTATGTATCTATGATTGTCAACCAGTGCTGTCTTGTTTCTGTGACTAAACTAATAGGATTTCATGTTTGTACACCTTATGCTGCCAAACCAGTTTCTATGGAAAAATTTTGTTAATGTTGGTCTTCATGTTTTGCAACTGCAAATCTGTGTATGGGGGATGTGAATGCTCATCATGAGTCCAGCCTTGACCTTTGTCATTTTATTATAGGAAAATAATTTGCACAGGCTGGTGATCACCGCTGAGTGAAAATGAATTCACATAGAGCTGGACGTCCGAACGGTGGATATGGCTGGGTGGTTCTAATGTCAGCCTTTGTCATCATGAGCCTTACACTTGGTGTCCTCAGGAACATGGGCATTTTCTTCCTGGACATACAGAGTCACTTTGAAGTCACAAATGGCACTACTTCAGGGGTCATGTCCATCACATGTCTAATGTTCAACTTGGGAGGTAAAAACATGGTTATATAGTAAGATCTCTTTTTTTGTATTATTTGTTTTTCAAGGCTTGAATTTTCTTTCCAGCACCAGTGGCCACTGAGCTGACCCTCCAGTATTCTCAGAGAGTGGTCATTATCATGGGGGGCCTCTTTGCTGCCTTAGGGTTGACGCTGTCATTTCTGGACCTTGGTTTGCCCTGGCTCTACTTCACAGTGGGCATTATGGAAGGTAACATAGAGCATGTCAGCTGTAGGATATACCATTGCTCTCCTCATACCTTATAATAATTTGAATTCTGTGGATTACCAAGTTTAATGAGCCATGAGTCATTTTTTCATGTTGCTTTAACTCTCGTCTGTAGCGGTTCGCAAGTGTTCCATAATGTCTTGTAGATGAATCTGAAGGTGTTGAGAACTGTTTACTGGGAACTGAAAGATGACTATTCAAATTTACTTGAGAGAAATAGCAATCATACAAGTCTTCACTTTAAGTCATCAAACAGATAGATTGGAATACAATTCATAGTATTTACAAAAACTGTTTTCACCCTTCAGGCCTCCAGCTAACATTATGTAGCTTCTTATGCATTTTTATATCTGATATTTTTTTGATCGACCCAAATGAAAATTTAAGTTGGTATAGTGTTGCATTTTGGGATGGGAACATACATTTAAGAATCAAAGCCACATCTGACAAACTGCCAGGGCACTGAAAATATCCGTCAAGGCATTCAGGGTCTTTTTAGGTAGAATACCAAATGTCTCAAATCATTGCATTTAAAAGTTTCTTAAAAGAATTTTGATTTTCCAGGAATGGGGGTTTCCTTCTCATGGACTGGTGCATGCAGCATGGTGAGCGGCTACTTCGATCGGCGTCTCCCTATTGCATACGGTATCCTCACCACCGGAGAGCCTTTCGGCTCACTCCTGCTCAGCTTTCTCTTCCAGTGGCTGCTTGAGATGTACGGCTGGCAGGGCACTTTGCTCATAATTGGAGGTCTTCAGCTCAATGTGTGTGTCTGCGGTGCCCTCATGAGACCCCGAGAGATGGTCCAAAAAATGCTGCAGGAAAATGCAGATGGTCAAGAAAATAATCCTACTGTGCTGCCGCAGAAGAGGAAGATTCATTTCCAATTTTCAATGATAAAATACCCTCCATTTTTCCTCTTCATACTGTTTGCCGTCTTTGCGGGAGCAGGGATTTTAATACCACCTACCTTTATAGTACCCTTTGCCCGTAGCTTGGGGGCGGACAGCTACTGGCCAGCCCTCATCTTGTCTGTTATGTCATTTGCAGATTTGGTGGGGAGGTTGTTCTGTGGTTGGATATCAAACTTGAGGTTGGTGAGGACCCTGCAGCTGTTTCCCATGGTGGTCACTCTGCAGGGGATAATGCTTGTGCTACTACCCATCAGTCGTAACTACTGGGCAACCATGGTGTTTGCTACGTTCCACGGCTTCCTGTTGGGCTGTCTAGTGACCCTTCAACTAATCGCAATTGTAGACATTGTTTCCCAGGAGGAATTTGAAAGTGGACTGGCTCTCCTCATGTTTGTTAGGGGCGTTGCTTGCCTTAGTGGTCCACTTGGAGCAGGTGAGGAAACTGTAAAGACTACCAAAATATTTTCATTTGCATGCTTTTCAGAAAAGGTTGCACCAAAAATAGAATATAATAAACTTCTCAATAGGAACGTTTTGTGTTTTACAATTTCAAAGACACTTTGGTATAAATAAGTCTTAATAAGTCTTAATATTTGTGGTTACAGCATATTACCTCAATGGCTCAAGTATATTTACCAGATTGTACTGCATTTTATTTCAAAATTTCTGACCACCATTTGAACATTAGAACCACTCATTCATGACTCTTTGTTTTCCAAGTAGTAAATTGTATTTGTTTGCTCATTGGAAGTGTTCATCATTTGAAGTGCTCACATATGCTTGGAAAACTGACTGAACTAACCAACTTGCTGCGATTCATATTGGTCCAGATTGGAAATGAGACCAAGTTTTTTTCTTGTTCAGGTGTGCTGGCTGATGTGCTGGAGGATTACAGCGCTTCTTTCTACTTGGCAGGGTCCTCCTTACTTGTCGCTGCTTTTATTCTCGTTTTTGTCGATCGTCTTGTTCAGAAGAGAAAAGGTAGGCAGGCTGATGGTCATCAAGTTATTGACCAGGAGGACAAGGAAAAGTCTTGGGAGACCATTTCTTAGAAATTTTTCACCTCTGCTTCAGGTGGCAGAAACTGCTCATTTTGTCACATCTGATGGTGAGTGGTTTGACTTCAACAGGAGGTTGGTGACAAAGATCTACACACAAACCACTGTTAGTATCTCTCTAACCTCGGTAAAGTGAAGAGTTGTCATTCTTGCAATTCAGCTTGGATTCAACTTAATGGAAAGAAAAGGGTTGTTTTTAAACAAATGTTTTTACATTTGTGACTATGATTAATTCTCACTGAAGGAGATTTTGACCTCTTTAATTTGTCTTAGTCTGAGTTCTTGACCTTAGATATACGCTATTTTATACAATAAAACAATAGTCAGGTTTTGTTTTTTAATCAGTCTGCATAATGTGCAGGTATTTATATGGTATTTTATTTTGGATTAATAGTCAATAGAAAAAAATGCCTTAAAGTATGTTTGTCATTATGGAATTTTTTCAAATGGTACTTGCTTGTCTCAGATGTTTGGTTTTTTTTAATTGTCTTACCCACAGTGATGGGAATCTTCTCATATCTGTCATAAACACATACTTTGTTAAGTTCACTTACTGAACCCTCCATGAACTGCTAAGTCATGGCTAGACTTACAGGTCAGGCCAATTAGACACTGTATCAGCTTTAACTTCAAGGAGTTAAAGCTGATAGTGTCTACTAAAAAATACAGCGTACTACTAAAAACTGTGCTGGTCTCTTTATTTTGTATTTCCATCACACTCCCATAATGCCACATTTCAAACCCATTCAGGCTCCCAGCAGTTGCCCAGCATAGCAGGAAGCTCATACCAGGATATTTGTTTTCTGTTTAAAATGTGTGGTACTAGACCCACAATTTAAGAACAGTTGTGCAACCTTATCTAATCTGATAATCATTTCTCTAAATTTGTTAGACCATTTTGACATTCTATACATCAAATTCTTAAAATTATTTGTGAAATGGAAAGGGTAATCACTGAAAATCTGATTAGCATTTCTGAACTATGAATCTGTTGGGGTTTTTTAAGAACAAAGTAGGGAATATCAAAAAGTTACTGAATTTCTAGGTGGCCCTTTAGTTTTAACAGTCCCAAAATTTAGAAATTGACTAATAATTTTCATCCCAATCAAGAGTCTGTATATCCTCTCAACAAAAGGTTAAAATAAGGAGTTTCCTTGGATTTGTCTAAATACTGACTAAATGGATTGCAAGAAGTGTTCCACTCTGCACTAGGAAGCTATGTTGCATAAAATGAACAACCTGCTTTATACAAAACATTCACATTTAAAGACAAATGTTTATTACATTTTTTTCTTTAGTTAAGATTTGAAAAGATTAAAAATCAAGACTACTATTTTAAGCTACAACACACACCAGCGTTTCAAACAATATGCATAATAAAAACGTACAAGGTACTACCCACGTTTTGCCAGGTATTTGGAAAAATACAGTGGAATGACAAAACAGCTGCTTAACAAAATAAAAATTGAGGCACAATGGGTACTTTGTTTAAACCAGTGGTTCTTAACCTTGTTGGAGGTACTGAAACCTGCCGGTTTCATATGCTCACTCACCGAGCCCTTTAGTGAAAAAAAATAATAAAAAAATCCAAATTTATGACAAGTATGTTTCAAGTATGTTATTTAATGAATCGTCTTGACAGTGCATGAACTCACATGAAATTACCTACGTGCAAATCAGTGTGACTTCTGCTGTTATTGAGACCAGTTCAGACATGTGTGGCTTCTCCTTGGCAAGTGCTACTCTTATGTCATTTTCACAGCAAAGTCTGTTTCTTTTGTTTTCCATGCAGCTTAAGGAAGTGTTCCTTTATTTTTGCCAGTGCCAGACTAGAGTTGCTCAACTTGACGTTGCAAATCATGCAGAATGCTGACTCCCATCACGTTCCGTTATACAGTACATGTAAATTCGCGTTTCACATATTGGTCCGACCACTTTTTTTTGCTCAACATAGTTACTATGAATTAAAATATTAAATCAGATGACGTACCATCATGACAGGCATAAATTGATTACTGAGTGCACAAAATCCCATGTAGCACAGGTAGGCTAATCAATTGTAGCATGATCACCTGCAGCCAGTGATGGCAAAGGGGGGCGTGTCATCACGAATTGACACGATGTGTCAAACGTACAGTGATTCCTGTATGTTTGGTATCCAGTTTTGTCTCCACCGAACCCCTCAGGTTCAATCGAACATAGATTAAGAACCACTGGTCTAGAAATCAACTGCACTCCTAGTCCTTTATTTCAAATTTTACAGAACAGCCTTGCAGTAGGTTCACAAGATTAGTGGCATAGTGCAAAGGTTGCACCTTTGGTTTCATGGAAGAGTTTTAGGGAAAAATCTTCAAAAAAAACAGTCTGAAAACTTAACAGCAAAGAATGTATAGTTAATAGAACCACGATACAGCTCACATTATTATGTTTTATAATATACTATACTATAAAGGTAATTATTCTGCAAGTCAGTTTTATTTCACTACATCTGAAATATGGGCGAGATGACAGAAGAGCTGGTTCTGCTCCAGCTAATCTAATATCGAGTGTTTTGAGCCCTTATACCCTCCTCATATTTTCAGTGTGCAAAAAGGTGGAAACTCCACAGAGATGCAGGGCAAACATTGAGACTGGTCCATCGCAACGATCTATGAGGACGCTCTCGTCTCCTCGTATGGAGACTCGTAGGACTCCATGGGTGGGCAGGTGCAAACGAGGTTCTGATCACCGTAGATGTCATCAATCCTGGAGATGCTAGGCCAGAATTTAGATTCAGGTTTTATGAAGGCCTTGAAAGAAAGATATGGAGGACAAATGAGAGCAGAGTCATTTAATTGGACTTACATGTGATCTGCTGTGAGGCGATAAAACACAAAAATGAATCCAGTAATCTCTGGTGTATCTGCGCTTCAAGATGCCCAACTTTACTACATCGCGGATTTTTAGCCATACGCACATTCTATTCACTGACAGTATCCGGAAGTGCGCTGCGTTCTGAGATACACTGAATGCAGCGCACTTCCGTATTTTAAAGAAACACTTAAAAGCGCTTTAAACAATCGATAAGAGTGTGAGAAAAGGTAATATAGATAGAAGGTGGCTTAATCGCAACATGGTGAGGGTTCATAAATGTTTAAATTACTGTAAATAATAAAATAAATACTTTTTCGCTCTTTCACAGAATTTTGTTTTTTGAGGGTGGTCCTGGAACACATTTACTGCAAGTAACGAGGGATTACTGTAAAAAAACAATTTTTTTTTTTTAAAAGTTTGTAACCCTTTCACCATTGGCTCATAAAATGTGAAACTAACTATAAATAAATACGTAAACCTATTCAAACTCATATTCATACTTATATGGTGAAAGAGACATCTCCGTGTAAAGTAACAGTAGGATAAATTATGATTCTCACTTTCTAAAAAAATATCTAGACGGGAATACTTCTGGAATTTAACCATTAATAATTATATAAACTCCACAAAAACACCATAAACGGGAAGCAAAAACACACAAAGACTTGATATCAGTTTCAAACATATATTACCAATATTTCAATACAAACACTAACCTTTTAATGTGAAAAATAAATAGAATGTAAATACAAACACAAATACCCAGGGTTTTATATTAATTAGTCTTAGTTCTTCATCTTAGTTTCTGAATGTAGTTTGAGTGCACTCTTTAGTTGAAGTCACTTTAGCAAGCTTGCATTTTGATCGTTGGCGCGCTTTAAAGTTGGAGCTCAGATATGGTACCGCCGAGTGGGAAATCAATCAGCGTCCTACCACAAAGAAATCCTCTTCTGGTGTCTCATCGAACCCAGCACAGCAACCATGAACTTTGAGGAGTACTGGCCTCCACAGCCTCCCTCAGCACGTACAACCACAACGTCCGCTGAAGCCCTCAGCTCTGACATCCGTGCAGTTAAAGGAATGTCTATCTCCAACGATGGCGGCGGCTATGCTAACTCAGCTAACGCCGTTTTGGCAGACTACAGACACACTCTGTCACCAACTCATTTCATATGTTGAGAGCATGCTGTCTGGCGAACCGTTAAAAGTCCAACAAGACAGAAGTATATCAACGTGGTAGTCAGTCTCCTCACTTCTGTGTCTACATGCTCCACGCCATGGTTCTCAATGACTCATTGATGGACACCTGTTCATCATTAGCAACGTCTCTAGCTCGCGCGCGCTAGTTCGCTTGCTCTCGCTCGCACGCTGTCACCTCACTTGCTGGTACACCTGTGCATCATTGCCGGCTTTATGCCCTCCCACTTCCTCTCAGAGCAGGTGAGCCGGAAGTTAACTTGACAGGTTTATACCGTTATACACAACTTTTAACAGCTTAAAGTATTTAACCAGCAATTAATTGTTTAAAGCGCATACTTTAACTACAAATTATTAATATAGCTTAACCTCTTATTTATCCTAATTTGAATATAACCATTACAACTGAATAGCAATCATGCATTCTCATCAATAACTCAAAATATCCTGATATCCTAAATATAACTGACACTTATCAGGTTATTACACGTTCAAGATTCTTGTCACCAATAGAGGGCAACACAGACAATACAGTGGTACCTCTACTTACGAATGTCTCTACTTATGAAATTTTCTACTTACGAAATTTCTCAGCAGGAACATATTGCCTCTAGTTACGAAAAAAAATTCGACTTACGTAAGGGGATAAATACAGTATCAGCTGATACTCGCAGCTCCCACAGGTTCCTGAACGCACCATTCTCATAGCTGCTCTGCCATTGGCTATTACCTAGAATCTTCCTGGCATCCCATTGGCTAAGAGGGATCGGTGTTTACGCAGGGTCCTTGTCATTCGGCTCTCGACCCATGAGGTGTTCTGATAGTTTTGCGCAAATATACTGTATTAACCTTTTGTATTCGCTATGGACCCCAAGAAAGTGACGGAGAAGAGGAAAAAAAAAAAGTTTTTTGTCCGTACAAACAAAGCACGAGATGATAGAAAAGCATGAGAAAGGGATGCCTTTGGTTGATCTTGCCAAAAAATATGGCCGAAATGCATCTACAATCGCCACGTTATTAAAACAAAAGGAAGTTTAAGGCATCGCGTGGGTAGTTGAAGTTCAAAAGGAGGACTGGAATTCACTCTGTTGTTCGGCATCGTGAGATAGGAGCGCATGAACCAACGAGGGCAAAAAACATTGAGGACGGCACTTAAAAGGTAAATGACCGTCATTATTATTCTTTACGCTATTCTTTTTTTTTTTACGTTCTGCACAAATCTCATTTATTGTGTAATAATCTAATTGTAACATGTATTTTTTACATGTTTCAATGTATTTTTTTGCTTTATAAAACATTCATGTCTGAATTTTTGGGGGCTTGGAACGGATTAGGACGTTTGCATGGAAAACACGTTTCTACTTACGAAATTTTCGACTTGCATAATTTCTTCCGGAACCAATTAATTTCGTAAGTAGAGGTACCACTGTATATTTCTTAAGCACGTAGGTAAATCAAGCAGGGGAGCAGTTTACACTGGTGGGGCCACTCACCAGTGGAAAAGCAGCATGTTCCCTGGAGTAGGGTCTGTCCCAGTTGGAGGATGTGATGCAGGCCAGAGAGTGAGGAGCCATCTGCAAGCATTTGACAAATCTAGAGGTCAGGCTGCATTCTCACAGTTTAATCTATTCCACACTCTAATCATTAGCGCATCTTATGCATCTTTTTCCTCATATGAATGGAAATGTTAAGTCATCAGCACACCTTCAGCGGGTTGATGCGGGAGTCCATCCGTCCCTCTTCTATGTCTGCGATCTCTTGTCGAATACCAAGCAGGGCATCACAGAATCGGTCCATCTCTGCCTTGTCTTCTGACTCTGTGGGCTCGATCATGAGGGTACCAGTCACTGGCCAAGACATGGTGGGTGCATGGAAACCTTGAAAACAACACCAAGAAGTATAGCAACGTATTTAAATAATTTAATGGATCAAGAAAAAAAATAGAATCAGTATATATTCAAAGTCTAGAAGTACATATAATACATTTTGTATAACACTTAAGAAGGAATGTCTATAAATTAGCCTACCATAATCTTGAAGCCTCTTTGCAATGTCAACGGCCTCGATATATGCAGTCTTCTTGAATGACCTCACGTCCAAGATAAATTCATGGGCTACAAAACCTTTTCAAGCCAACACAATATTTAAAAACAATGCAACCCGGTTCCTTATTGGCATACATGGTAAAAATCAACATATGACATGTACACCATATTCAAAAATGCTTTTTCAGCCATACCGTTTCGTCCTCTGAAGAGGATCTTATAGTGATTTTCCAGCCTCTTGGCCATGTAGTTGGCATTGAGGATGGCTACCTCTGTGGCGTGGAGCAGTCCTTTGGATCCCATCATCTAAACAAAGCAGAGGAGTGACTAAAATACATGTCATGAAATTAGACTATTAAAACAGCCACTGGACACCTTCTGGTTTGTAATTGCATAGCAACATTTTATTTGGCGTTTGCAAGGCTGACTGGTGACAGGTACACAGCCTACAACGTTCTGGAATGTGCATTTAATGTGAAATACTTGGAAACCCTGGTTTTTGAAGATAAGAGAATGCACATTTCAATTATCTTGGATGCTTTTCCACACTATAATCATTCTGAAGGAATCTCCTAATGAATGATGTTGTGACAACATTAAACATTTTCTATCAGGCAGTGTAGGACAAATTTACTCTGTAGCTAAGGTGACTCAGACATGAAAATCACGTGCCAAGATAATTGATTTGACATAATTTGCATGTGAATTTTTACAAAATGATTGGGGAAACGAGTTCCTGGCAGGGAGGACAACATTTCAGACAGAAGTGGTGTCTGTCTGACATGAGTGCCTGTTTGAAGAAAAGGCCAGAACATGTTCAGCACACCTGAATCTGAACTTCAACGGATTCAACTCCCCTAAAAGTGCTTCTACTTCAGAACTAAGCTGTGTGTCAAATCCCTGATCGTCTGTGCTGACCTTGATGTAAGCCCACGAGATTGGCAGAATGGCGCTTGAGCCCCAGGGAGCAGCACTGACCGTGCCCAGCGAGCTACTGGTGTTGATTGAATGCATGGAGACCACAGGGTGGCTCGGGAGGAAGGGGGCAAGGTGGGACTTCCTGTTGACAAGCAGATCAGTTTTTCAAGAAGGTACTCAAAGTGAAAATGATACTGAGGATGGTAGCCCGCCTCTCCAGAATAAGCATGCAGGTGTGTGAATACATTTTCACTTGTTTTAGACACCACAATGCTATACATTTTGCACCCATGCCAGTTCAACCCCTGAAAGTGAGGCTTCAACGTTTTGACTTTAACTTACACTCCAATTGGGCCCATGCCAGGTCCTCCGCCCCCGTGAGGAATACAAAAAGTCTTGTGCAGGTTGAGATGAGACACATCAGCGCCATAATCACCAGGACGACACAAACCCACCTGCAAGACAGGAACATTATCCATCTGCTAGACACAGTGGCTGGAAAATTCACCCATCATGGTTAGCATCAGGGCTCCCACTTCTATGCTTATCCAAAGCTTTTCAAATCAATCCACTGGACACAATCCACAAGTTTCTTTAAGACGTTTCCCCTCTTCATCCAAGAGGCTTCTTCAGTCCTGGTGGTGGCTGGTTTTCTCCCAGGTTATTAACCCTGTGAGGTGTGGTTAATCTGCTGCATCAACCCAGGTGATAAATCTCATGTTAATGACCCTCGTTAGTAAACAAAAGCTCGGTGAAACTTGCAACCCCCCTTTGACACCCCCTGGCACCCCATCAACCCATTGTTGAAGAGCCAGATGGGTTTCAACTATGATCTTTGGAATCTGAATAGCACTGACCACACCCTAAAGGGTTAATAAGCTGGGACAAGACCAGCCACCATCAGAACTGAAGAAGCCTCTTGGATGAGAGGCAAAAGGTCTTCAAGAAACTTTCTTAAATACCAGTGGATTGATTTAAACCATGACCTGAGCCTACATAGACTTCTATGCTTATACAATAAATTTGAAACAGTTCCTGCTTTTGAAAAACGTAGATTGCACAATAGGACTAAAAAAAGCAAGAGATTGACAGACATACAATTTAATACTGTACAAACTTAGCCAACATTGCTTAACACCATATAAACTTCAAACTGAGCGAAGGATAAAGTGAATGAAAAGGAGGCCAGTTAATTAAATAGTTGTGGCTTCATTAAGCATTTATTGTTCCACACTACATGTATAACATCTTAGATCAAAACCAGTGAAATTATTACAGCACGACAGCTACATTTGCACATGTGATGACTGTGCCCTAAAAGTCAGAGGGGGCAGGGTCGGAAAGTCTGTCAGGGATTGGTGGACGCTACACTGTAATGAAAATCATTATCTGCATATCAGAGGCCAAAGGGTATCCATTTACTGCAAGATAACAAATATCTATAAACCTTTATCGTATTAGCCTTCAGGTCGAGTAATATTTCATTTTCCATGTACCATTTAGACATTTGAATTTTTATGCCATAAAAGAATTGTTTACCTGGGCATTCATGTTGGCTCCATCTAGGTACACTTGACCACCGTTGTTGTGAATAAGTTCACAGACGTTGCCGACCTGTTCCTCAAACACACCGAAAGTGGATGGGTAGGTCAGCATCATGGCTGCCAAGTTCGCCTTGTGTTTATCCACCTGAAAGAGATGGTGGGACTTAGAAGACAGAAATCCTCCAACAATGGGCAAAATGTGAAGAGCAGCAACCATGAAATCCTGAAATAATTTCACTACTGTATAAATCATACCAAAAAAAACCCAAACTATTTCTCATACCATTACATTACGACATTAATGTTCCATAAGGAAGTTTACCCTAACTAATAGACAGTTGTTTTCGTATGTTTTGTGCATTAATTTAGTCCGACTCTCACCAGAGCCTTGAGGTGTGCCAAGTCGATGTTGCCATCCTTGTCCACTTCCACCACTTGAACCTTCATGCCAGCCATCTGGGCACTCGCTGGGTTGGTGCCATGAGCAGACTTGGGAATCAAACAGACCTAAAGGGAAAGGAAGAATATCAGTGTAGCAGGATAAACACATGGATGGGCAATAAAGACAACATTATGAACAAACTGATGCATTTAGCGTGGATGTTTGACTTTATGTCCAATTAATTTGGAAAGAATTCACAGTACACCATTTCCGACCTCGTTCCAAAATTAGTCATTTTGCAGATTTAAAAAAAAACAAAAAAAACATCACAAATACATAAGTATTAACAGATGTTGCCATGTGACTCGGGGGCATGCCGTGTCTACTGATCTTCCTTGAACTGTTCTACAAAAAGATACCCGCTCCCGCCCAGACAACGGGAGAGTGAGCCGACATTGGGAGGTGTCAGCTTACCTTCCAAGCACTGCCGAGGCGCCCTTGAGCGAGGCGCCCTTGAGCGAGGCGCCCTTGAGCCAGGCGCCGTCTCCCTTTAAGAGTTGCTCTTTTGTGGCACACCATGAAGGAGCTGCCCGCAACTCTACCTCCCTCTGCATGTTTATAGCTCCCCTTGTGTGTGAGTGTGTGTGTGTGTGTATTACAGGGGCCTGTACACACTAATATACAGTGCGCCCCTGCGTATCCGCGCATCAACACTTACGACTTCGCCTCATTGCGGATTTTTAGTAGGCAGTCACATGATATCGAACACGCCTTCTATTGGCTGACAGCATCCGGAAGTGCGCTACATTCCTTGAGTCTCGGACTTACGTGAGACACAAACGTGCTTTAAACAGTCGATAAGAGTGTGGGAAAAGGTAATACAGATAGAAGGTGGTTTAATATCAGTATGGGGAGGGTTCATTAATGTTTAAGTTACCGTAAATAATAAGATATAGTTTGTCACTCGATCGCGGAAATAGTTCATTGCTTGTGGTTCCTGGAATGCATTAACCACAAAGAACGAGGGCACACTGTATAAATGCATGCATTTATTTGACAAATACTAGAGTGTTCCCTCTTAATTTCCCTTCAGGGATCATAATAGTATAAAAAAAAAAAAATAAAAAAAAAGGCAGTCAGACTGCAACATCCCGCTAAGGGTAGGTCAGGGTACCCTGAAATTAGTACCTGACAAGTGCATAGCTTTGACCTTTCAGGGTAGGTCAAAGCTATGCACTAGCTTTGACCATAGATCAAAGCTAGTGCATTTGTAGATCAAAGCACTAGCTTTGCTCTATGGTCTTACTCACACTGGCCTTCTCCCACATCTTTCTATCTCATCCAGTTCCTCAGTGTACAAAAAGTTTCAATTTGACCTCGACCTAGTTCTTTCAAGGTCATCTCATTTTCATCCTGTTTGCAGCCTGACTACTCTGCTTTTTGTTTCATCTTTCTATCTGCAACGGTTGCGAAGATATTTGGTGGACTAACGAATGGCCAAACACACCAACACTTGACAATTACAATACATCACCACTTTGAAGCGAGAAGTAATCAAAAATTAATCTGAATTTCTTCATAACTAGACATATTTATTCCAACAGGAGAATACTGCTGTTATAAAAACACCTTGAATTAAATAAGTTTAAATTTGGCACATCACCTCCATTTATTTTTTATAGACCACCGGAATATTCAGCATGTTCAGAATCACAATCTGCACTCAAGTGATGACTTTGCTTCTCTATTATTAATAGTGTACAGCACTCATGCTGTAAAACTAATTATGTCTTTATAGAAAAAGAGCATGGTGGTAGAGTATTAACTCACGTGGGAATAATCTAACTCTACTAGTTGAATTTTGTGTTGGATGGCACCAGCCGCTGACACAAATATGTAACTTGTCACCAACAGATTTTATGCCTTATTAGGATTAACCTTCTGACATTTTGCAACACTGGAGAACTTGGACCTGTGGGTTGTCCTGTGGGTTGACGAACCAGGAAAAACAGCTGAGCCTGTCAGAGTACTGACTCGCAGGTCTCAGTGTCTTAAAACCTCCAAATATGGAATCTTGAAAGCAGGTAGCCTGTGGCGGAATTGCCGTATTTTCAACCTCTTTGTTTGCACTGTGCCGTTAGTTTGGACCTTGACTGTTTCAGACCATTATCTGAGATGAACGAATGAGGCAGTCGTTCCAAAGAACAACGAAGGCCAATTTAAAGTACATGTATAAAAAGACATGAGTCAGCCAGTCTTTAATCTGAGGAGACCCTTATCTTGCCCTACTCTCAAGCTACAGCTAATCAGCACATCATGACACTGGAAGAATGTTTAACCGGAGTACACGAAATGGATTACCAAACGATATTGAAAACTGAGAGCACGGATCCTGACTGTTTGCTATTGTATCTGTGTCATGTTGCAGTCAAAATGAGAACACTTCATAAGCCCTGTCACTGCAGTCAGAATAATGGTTTGTCTTTGACCCTCTATTCTCAGAAACTTGCTTTAACTTTTTGGGCTATATTCCACGAGTGTTCCATAAATAAAACTTTCTGATCTGTCTTGGTCAAATGGTAGAAAAATCCCCCAACCGCAGCTCCACTTTAGCATAAAGCTAGTTATATGTTTAAGGTTTAAATCAAAAGCAAAGTAAGAAGTAAGAGAGACATGTTGTGGTTAGTTTAAGGTATTTTCTCAGCCTACATGGACTCTTGGGTGTGGCTGTGTGATTCATAAGCAAATTGAGCCATGAGTCACTGCACTTTGCAAAAAAATTATTTTGAATTGCTATTTTGTTTCAGTATAAAAGTCTGAATGCTGACGAAAGTTCGTATCTGTAAGCTATAGTTTCATAATTCATGCGATAAAAATGTCAATGTGAAGTAAATTGGGTTTTCTCAATAACTGTCAGTAAGTAAGCATATATGTATACAGTTATTTTAAAAAAAATATTTGGTATATTTTGACTTTGTTAGACACTGCACAAACAGTTTGCTTGGAGTGCAGATGAGCTAGAGCGTGAGGTTTATTTGATTATGTAATTCAATATTATTAGGTAACAGAAAGAGGAAAAGTAAAAATTGAAAATAATTCAATTCCTACTGATTTCTGCTATGACTGCACTGCAAATGACTTCTTTTCAACAGGAGCACACTTACAGTTCTCATGCTCTCTCCCTTTGAGTTCAAGTAAGCTTTTATGGCAGCCAATCCGGCATATTCTCCCTGAGCACCACTGAAAGGCAAGACAAACATAATATGGATATTAGATGTTGTGATATTAGATAGTGATGCCTTACATTGTAAGAAGGGTGTACCTTACCCACCATGTGGGCCTCCTGCTAATTTTCACTTGCACTTTTTATTTTTGGTTATTTTATTTTAATTTTATTTTATATTTTAGCTATAATTTAGTGTATGTCCTGTTAATACCACATGTGTCTGTTAGTGCAGTGTATGTCTTGTGGTATGTATTGTGGTGTCAGCGTTTCTTTTTCTCCTGGTGTTTATCCAGTATTTATTCATTATGTAATGCCTGAGCAGTGGATAGGTGCAATTTCCTACGGGATTATTAAAGTATCTATATCTATATTCTCATGGAATTTACAACACATACAAAGCACAGTTCAAAGAGTATTCTGAACATGTAACTAAAATACAGGCAGACAAGGTGATATGAGAGGGTGACAGTATGATAATTCTCCAGGTCGAAATTGTTGTTTATAAAAGTGCTGGAGATGACAGCAGTAGGAGTGAGTGTGCTATAAGCAGAAAAATAAAAAAATAATCTTGCACTTCGCTATAAATACGTCTCAAGTCTGTAAATTGTTCAACACAAGACACTATGTATAAACACAAAAACTTTGGAAGGTAGCTTTTACAGCCGAGTCACTGGTATGGTAATCATAAGTAGGTATGAAAAGCCACGTAGTCTTACCTGTTTGGCTGGAAGGAGATTTTGTCAAAGCCAGTTATCTCACAGAGGTCTCTCTCCAGCTGTCTGAAGAGTGTTTGGTAGCCATCAGCCTGATCTAGAGGTACGAAGGGGTGGATGTTGGCAAACTCCCTCCAAGTGATTGGCTTTAGGAGGAAAGAACAGCAGTGAACTGGTCTGAATGCACTTTTCAAAAGTTACTCAGTTGTCATGGATGTGGTTTGGCCATTTGCAGCCTGAGGCCATTGGCAGCAACCATAAATAATTTCTTGGCAAGGAGAATTTCCTGACAGAAAATGGCATGCAAACCAGTGAGTATGCATTCAAACCTCTCTCTGTATACTAATTGCAGTATGTGTTGTGTTCAGGGGCCTGTAACCTGTAACCCTCGTGTGTAATTAACACACATGTGTGGGTGAAGTGAAAAAGAATTTCCCAAAGAGGGACGAATAAAGGATTATTATTATTATTAGTGAGTAACACCCACTGAATTACTCACCATGAGCTCCGAGGAGCTGTTCAGTTTCATCGTGCAGGAGCCCTAAAAAAAACCCAAGATTTTAGTACCAAAAACAAAAAAAAGACTTATGAGATAAATTTCACTTCTCAATACGTTGCATTCACGTCATACTGACTAGTGGTATCATGCTGTGCACCAGGGATATGTCCTTGTTCTCCAGACGTTTCATGTATCGTACAATATTGGTCTCAGAATGATAACTGCAGACAAAGATTAACCACAGAAGACACATTGAGAATCAAGGGATTGATTATATTTCCAGATCCTAATATTCCCCATGTTCCTGAATGCATAACTAACATGAGTAGTCTACTTACTGCCATTGTGTGAATAAGAAAACACTTTTCTCTGGCAACATGAATGAAGTCTTATTGTTTAAATTGCATTGATGACATTAAATGTCATAGAAGACATTAAAAAATATTGGTGTTAGGTCCTGAAAAACCCTTATATTTTTAAGTAATTCAAATATTTTTATACTAGTCAAACATACTGGAATGAATTTCCATTTTGATCATGTGGTACTGACAGCTTCTAACAGATGTTGATATTTGTAGCTCCCCATGCCATAAAAACATGAAAGTGTCATGATTGAGATAGAGGTAGACTAGGGCTTGTTGCAATGTGACACCCACCTGTTAAAGATCTGGTGTGTGAGGAACTTGCTTGTCCTCTTGAAAGGACTTGCCATGATCCCCTTCACCCGCTCACCCATCTTCTCAGCAATCAGTTCCTGAAGAGAGAGCATTTCAAATCCAAGCACGTCAAAGCTACTGATATAAATGAGAGTCACTGTGTAACATAGGGCATTGTTGGCTTTTTGTCTGTAAAGCGCTTTGAAATGTCTTCTGATATGATTCAGCGCTATATAAATAAAAGTTGATTGATTGATTGATAACATCGGAGCGCCGTGACTAACATAACGGGTAAGCAATGCATCAACTTACAGCTGATGATTCACAGCCAAAGACCCAGAGCAGGTCATCCAAGTCCCTCTCAGTCACAGTCTCGTCCAAAGAGACACCCAGCTTTTGAAAGACAGGAGGGACAATTGTTTTTTAATGTTACCGGACCATGAGTGCATGTTAGTTTTTTTAAATGATCTGAAGCATTACCACTCCCTCAGTGTAGACTCTTAGATTGATCTGCCTCTGTGCAGCTCTCTCAAAGATGTCCTTGGCAGCCACACTGCAGGTGATTTTCAGGGTATCGAAGAACATCTCACTGTGCAACCGGTGTCCTGCTCTCTTCAGGCCTGAAACATAGTGACATCCAGGACATTTAAATGTTTACATCTAGATTCAAAGGACAGGGCTAGATAGAGGAAATAGATTTGCTGTGGCGACCCCTGAAGGGAAAAGCCGAAAGGAAAAGAAGAAGAAGATCTAGATGGGAATACAGTAATTTTTTATTTTTTCAAAAATGACAAGATAGGGGTGGGGTTGTCAAAAGGTCTAGAGTACTCAGAACTGTTTAATGACTGTGCAATCCATCTTCTAGTCACTTATTCAATTGTCCTGTTGTTACTACCTGAGCTTTATGTTGATGTTGTGGTTTTACTCAATCTATACTTTGGTTGCTCTTTATAACCCGTTTAACCTGTGTACGGTGTTTCTGCTAATTCTGTTACTGTTTCATCAGTCAGTCACTTATCTATCATATGCTTGATGATATTAGATATATACTTTATTATTGGTTCCTGGATTTTGGATTTAACAAGGAAATAATTGAGTAGAGGTTTTGTAATACAAGCCATAGCTATGATTAATCAAATATTGATCTAGCAGTAAACAAGCAAAAACAAAAGACAACTAGAACCAAGGTAGTCACAGACTGTAACATACCGCAACACCCCTGAATTCAAATTTTTACCCTGACCTACTCGCATTGGTCAAAGATCAAAGGGGATACAGAGGATGGCGGCACATGCACACGCAGCGGCTCCTCTCTCTCCCGATACAGCGGTTTTTCCGTGTTTTTTGTGTCTTGTCTCTCCGTGTGTTTGTCCATCTTTGTCACGTCCATCTTCGTCATGTCTACTTACCCCAAGGTGCTCATACTCCTGTGAGTTTCTGCTCGACATGCGCAGGACAACTTTTTTGGACTTAGACCCAGCAGACGCGGAAGTGCTGCGCGAGTGTGGCCTGCTCCAGAGGCCTGCTCAACCACCGACACCCACTCCTGCACCCAGCTCGCAGTGGAAGCGCCACAGCGAAACATGTGAAAGCAGAAGCGGGGCAAGCGCGGAGGCATCCGGGCTAGGCTAGTGGCTTGCTCTCACTGGCCGGCTATCCCGACCATCACACTCGCCAACGCGCGCTCGCTGGACAATAAACTGGACTACATCCACCTGCTCCGATCATCAACTAAGTCTGTGGATGAGTGTTGTGTCTTTATATTTGTGGAAACATGGCTCACTGACAGCGTCCCGGACTGTGCCATTCAGCTGGACCGGCTAACGTGCTACCGGGCTGAGAGAGCACTCGTCGAGGGGGGGGGGGGGAGACCCACGGCGGGGGACTCTGTTCACATCAGGGATGCTTGGTGCCGTGACGCTGCTGTGGTCTGCTCACACTGCTCTCCTCTGGTGGAGCTTATGATCATCGGATGCCGGCCATTCTACCTGACCAGGGAATTTTCTGCCATATTGCTGGTGGCAGTATACATCCCTCCCACCTCCAACAACAACAGGAGTGAGGCACTGAATGAACTCTACCACCACATCAGTGAGCAGCTGACAGCCCACCCAGATGCCTTCCTCATTCTGGCGGGGGACTTTAACCACGCAAACCCCAAGAGTGTTTTCCAAAATTACATAGACATATCAACTTTGCCACCAGAGGAGTTAACATCCTGGACAATGTCTACACGACACAAAGATGCTTACAAGGTCCACGCCCTCCCCCACCTTGGGGTGTCAGACCACACCACTGTTATGCTAACGCCCACATACAGACCGCTCGTAAGAGGCGTTAAACCTGTGAAAAGGAAATGCATGGATGTCACAGTCACCAGAACGATCTCTGTTCGAGCCAACCAGAAGCCTTGGCTGACAGGTGAAGTCCACAGGCTCCTGAAGGCGCGGAACGTGGCCTTCAGAGCTGGGGACGAGGTAGGCCTAAGGACAGCTAGGGCCAACCAGTCACAAGGCAAACAGAGTGGCCAAGAGACAGTACTCCAGGAGGATCACCACCCACTTCAGCGACAGCAGAGACACCAGGAACCTGTGGCGGGGGATTCGTCCATTACGGACAGTCCTGCAACAGCTCCACCACTCTGCTGAATCAGCTGAATGACTTCTTTGCGCGCTTTGAGGCAGACAACGGCATCCCGGCACAGAAGGCTCCACCCCATCCTGGCGACCAGGTGTTGACGCTTTCTCCGGACAGCGTGAGGCAAGTCCTCAGAAGGACCAACGCACGGAAAGCCCCAGGTCCTGACAACATTCCTGGTCGTGTCCTGAGAGACTGTGCTGATGAGCTCACAGATGTCTTCACAGACATCTTCAACATCTCCCTGAGCCAGGCTGTTGTCCGATACCTGTCTCAAAGCCACCACCATCATCCCAGTCCCAAAGAAGTCGCCCCCATCTGGCTTCAACGACTACCGCCCAGTTGCACACACTCCCATCCTTATGAAGTGCTTCGAGCGGCAAGTCATGCATCACATCAAGTCTGCCCTCCCTTCAACCCTGGACCCTTTTCGGTTTGCTTACCGGTCCAACCGCTCGACTGATGATGCCATCTCCACTGCACTACACTCAACCCTCACCCACCTGGAGACCAAAGTTTCATACGCCAGAATGCTGTTCATCGACTTCAGCTCAGCATTCAACACAACCATCCCCCAGCAGCTCATCTTTAAACTGGACCAGCTTGGACTCAACACCTCCATATGCAACTGGCTGCCAGACTTCCTGACAGGGAGACCACAGGCAGTTCAAGTTGGTAACAACACCTCCAGCACCATCACGCTGAACATGGGAGCCCCCCAAGGATGTGTTCTGAGCTCCCTCCTCTTCACTCTGTTGACCCACGACTGCACACCAACTTTCAGTTCCAACCTCTTCGTCAAGTTTGCAGACGACACGACTGTGGTGGGTCTCATCAACAACAACGATGAGACAGCCTGAAGGAATGAGGTGGGCCTCCTGGCTATGTGGTACAAGGACAACAATCTCTATCTGAATGTGGAAAAGACGAAGGAGATTGCTGTGGACTTCAGGAGAGCACGCACCCAGCATGCTCTACTAACCATCGACGGTGCTGCAGTGGAAAGGGTCAGCAGCACCAAGTTCCTGGGTGTGCACATCTCCGGGGACCTGTCCTGGGACCGCAACACCGCATCGCTGGCCAAAAAAGCCCAACAACGCCTCTACTTCCTCAGCAAACTGAGGAGAGCAAGAGCCCCACGCCCCATCATGCTGACTTTCTACAGAGGCAACATTAAGAGCATCCTGACCAGCTGCATCAGCGTGTGGTACGGCACCTGCACCGTTTCCTGCCGCAAGACCGTGCAGCGCATTGTGAGAGCAGCTGAAAAGATCACTGGTGTCCGTCTCCCTTCCCTTACAGACATTTATAACACCCGCCTCACCCGCAAAGCCATCAGCATAGCAGGTGATCCCACCCACCCCTCTCACAGCCTTTTCAGCCTGCTGCCATCAGGTAGGAGACTGCAGAGTCTGCGGGCCAGAACCAGCAGGCTCAAGGAGAGTTTCTTTCACTAGGCGGTCAAGAGGCTCAACTCCCTCCCTGCTCTGCCCCCTGCCATAGCCTTGAACTCTAGCCTCATACTGCCCTGCCCTCCCCCCACCACCTGACTACCTATCTCTCCCTCCCCAGGTCAACTCAGGGACTGCGCACACGTCACTTCCCCTATGAGATTAGAGTGTATAGAGATGTTAACCATCCCTTGTGTTTCATCTTATACTTCGTGCTGTCCTGCCCGTGTTGTCCTGCCCGTGCTGTCCTGCCCGTGTTGTACTGTTTACCATGGGTCAGAGAGGACTGCAATTTCATCTGTGCTGTATGTCGTGCATATATGGTACATTTCACAATACAGCTGACTTTGACTTTTGACTTGAGCTAGTGCTCTGACCAACTGGCATTGATGAAAGCAGTAGCTTTGACCTATGGTCTTACTCACACTGGCCTTCTCCCTTGTCTATCTATCTTATCCGGTTCCTGAGTGTAAAAAAGTTGAAATTTGACCTCGAACTAGTTTTCTCAAGATCAAGGTAATTATCTCATTTTCATCCCCTTTGCCGCCCAAGTAATCTACTTTTTGTTTCATCTTCCTATCTGCAACAGTTGCAAAGATATTTGGTGGACGAACAAACGGACGGACCAACGAACAGACGAACACTGACAATTACAATACATCACAGCTTTGAAGCGAGATGTAATAAAAATTACCTTCAGCAAGGATTAGAGCAGCATTGTGTGTCCTCTCAGAAATGTGTTTGAGGCCCTGGGGGCCATGATACAATGCAAACATTGCAGCCATGTTTGCTAGCAGAGCCTGAGGATGAGAGATTTATATAAAACTTATTGAAAGTACAGTGTCTTGTCAAAAAAAAAAAAAAGCTTCTTTGCCTATTGAATGGACAGCTCAGTTTTTTGATACCCACATTTGCATGCCTAAAAATAGCACCCTGCTTAGAAATATGTGGGTGCTTGCTGACAGTGGATGTGGGTTTAAAATAGGACTGGAATGGAAATGGTGAAGCAACATCAAAGCTGCTCATACCTGTGCCGTGCAGATGTTGCTGGTTGCTTTGTCTCTGCGAATATGCTGTTCTCTCGTCTGCAAAGCAAGCCGATACACCTCCTTACCTGCTGCATCCCTAAAATGCAAATATATCAGTTTTAAAATATGTTTCCAAAGGGAGCTTTACAGATAAATTGAATTTACTATGAGGTTGCATTTGTGAAGTGGGCACCTTGTCAAGAAAGAAAACCTGTTAGAGCTATCTTAAGATGTTGAATGCTGTGGATTACCTGGTGACTCCAACCATTCTGCCAGGCATCATCCGCACCAGGTTGTCTTTAACAGCGAAGAAGGCAGCGTGAGGCCCACCGTAGCAGAGAGGAACCCCAAACCTCTGAGAGCTTCCCAGTGCAACATCGACTCCAAATTCCCCAGGAGGACGCAGCACACAGAGGGCCAGCAGATCTGTGGCACAGCAAGCCAGTGCCTGGACGAGGAGAGAACATTAAGAAGGATGCACCTCACATTTTCCCTTTCGTGTGAAAATTAATTGTATCGCACAACAAACAATGACAAATTGCGTAATACAATGAGTCTTACTGATGAAACATGAGGATCAAGTAAGCGGATATCCATTGTAGATGTGTTATATTCAATGGGTCAACCCAAAACATACAGTATCAACACTGGAGTTTTTTTTTTTCCAAGAAGTTACATCTTGTCATTTTACAACCATTAGTCACGCACTCCCTTACCCCTCCCTTGTGTGCTCGGTCCACCAGAGCAGTGAAGTCTTCCACTCTGCCATCAGTATCTGGATACTGGAAGAGCACACCGCTCACATCTTTCCCACTGAAGTCCATCTCATGAGGAAGCTTCAGCTCTATCTTTACTCCAGTGTAGCTGCAACATAACAATGAAAACATAGGTTTTCCTAAAAAAGAAGTCATCGGTGATCTCCATACAAGGAAAATATGTGATTAATTGTGGATTACAGTTTTAAAAGAAAGCTGTCAGTTGCGATTTCTGTTTTTACAATACAGAGGATCTTTCACTATAGATTTGTTTCCTTTATTTGTTACCCACTTGACTTCTCTATACAGTGCGCCCTCGTTCCTCACGGGTAATGAGTTCCAGAAACCACACGCCATTAACGAATTCCGCAATAAAACAACAATTTATCTTATTATTTACAGTAATTTAAATGTTTATGAACCCTCCCCATACTGATATTAAAGTATGAACTTTTCCCCACACTCTTTTCAACTGTTTTAAAGCACTTTTGTGTCTCATGTAAGTCTGAGACTCACGGAACCGAGCGCACTTCCGGATGCCATGAGCCAATAGAAAGCGTGTACGGTATCACCTGACTGCCTACCAAAAAGCCGCAATGAGGTGAAGTCGCAAGCGTTGATGAGCGAATTTGCAAGGGCACACTGTATATATAAATTAGTTGTGACAAGAGCTTCTTGATGTTGATTTATATCATACATACTTGGCTCTGGTCTGCACCACAGCAATGGTCTGGGGATGGCAACGTGGGTCAATGTAGAAGGTTCTCCTTTTGTTTTGTCTATCAGGAACAAACAAACAAGAAGTCAGAAAATCAACTGACCAAAATGCGTTGATTCAGGTCTGTCCAGCAACACACTGTTGCTTTACAGAATATAAATAGGTTTTCTTACTGAATAATGCATATGCAGTCTAGTTTCTTTGACATATAACAACTATTATAGGATTGCACTTATGCTGCAATGCTTCTGAGTCACGTAAAATTCCATTTCTTTATATTGTCGACTGCAAGTCTGACTTGAAAATACCTGTGGCAGAGCTGCATGGCTTCAGCAGCTGCTGTTCCTTCATCCAATAGAGAAGCGTTGGCTACTGGCATTCCTGTGAGGTCACAGATCATGGTTTGGTAGTTGAGCAGTGACTCCAGACGACCTTGAGAGACTTCAGGCTGGTAGGGCGTATACTGAGTTACCCTGAATACAAAAGAAGCAACTGAATAACAATGGTATCGCACAAAAACACTGGCATTGAAGGACTTGAGATGCGACAGTGGAATACGTTGTGTGACTAGACTCCTACATTTTCTTTTGGGGGGGGGGGGTGAGAAACTGTGGGCACAGTCAATTGATTCAAGTGTACAAGAGTCTTGTTCCAACTCTTCAGATCTCACATGCTAGACATCACAATAAATTGAGTTATAAGGCTTCCTATTAAAACACAGCTCTCACAAGTGAAGTCTGCATAATTAGAAGTGGCAGTGCTTCCAATTACGCTAAACCATAATTAAACGTATTTTCACGAGATTCACTCAGGGAGGATCAACTGAGGACACTCACCAGCCTGAATTTTCCAGGAGATTGCGTTGGATGGGTGGCGGTACTGAGCAGTTGTAGTATCCCATGCCTATGTAGGACCTCCATACTTTGTTCTTTGACGCAATCTTCTGTAGGGATTCCAAAATCTCATTTTCACCTGTAAGGTATTCAATTTGATCAGATTTTATGTCAATCCCGACATGCTCCAGATGTTATTAAGCCTCAAAGCAAAAGATCATCTTACATAATCTTAAGTAGGAATGATCATGAGCAAAACAATGTGCAATAACTTAAGACATGCCAGTACTTTTATAAGTAGATATTTAACGTTGGTTTCCATTTCCCTTGATTTAATGAAAATAGGTCAACTTCTTGCATCAACAAAACCTGTTTATAATTGTAAAAGAAGTTGATGTTGACAAAACAGTGATAATCATTTACAACTTGCATCATAAAATGTGTAAAAAGTGATGAGTAAGAACACTGTGTCTCTAGTTAGTTCAAGAAAGGTCAATGTGACATGATTAAAGTTGTCAGATTCAACACTGTTAAGAGTAATCTCCTCCCCCCAAATAACTGGGCTTTTTGTTTGAAACAGAAGACAGTGTACGCATAATTCATCATGCAAACAAAAGCCAAGGAAACCAAACACATGGATTTTTTTTCTTAAAATTCCACAGTGCTGCACGGAAGTTTTGCTAGTGCATATCCAAACTCTGAGATCCCTCTGGCTGTCCTGATTGCCTAGCAACTCCAAAGAATGGACAATAGTCCCTGCTCCAACCAAGCACCCTGACTACTCCCGTTTTCAGAAAAGAAGGACACCTTTAATAAGTGCTCATGAGAGAGGGATGTGAGAGGACAAGAGAAAGAAAGTGGATGTTTACACTTCCTTCCAAAGGCTAAAAAGATGCAAATGTTTTGGTTGTTGAGCCAGTCAGATTCAGCACAAAAAAAAGTGGTGCTTTTGGATACTCAACAGCACTATTTTTGTTTCAGTGAAGTGACTGCTTTCCCATGGTACCAGAGTTCTGCGGGGCAGCTGATTCCGAATCATTCAGGTGGTCCATTGTTGACGGGAAAATCTCTCACTGGCACTGAAACTGAAGCCCTTCAAAGCTGAACAAGCAGAAACCCAGCATGGATCCAGCTCTTTCCTTCAGCATGACTTATTGCATTATGAAACCTAACTATCACATGAGGGACCAACACAAGGGTGGACCAGATTGACTGTAAAGAACAGAGACAATGCAAATTTTCTATAAATATTGGAATTTGTGAATCAAATTTATCTAAGCATGTGGGGAAGTGTAATCCTGTCAGTATTTATCTATTAAGCATTTCCTTGTCAGACATTTTCCTCCTTATTTCAGGTATGAATAATTATGTGTGCTTAACCTAATCCGATATTGGATGTGATGTGGATCTCATGATTTGCTTCCTGAAATTTTTGTCATTTTCACCATTTTAGAAATGCTCTGAACTTGGGTGTTGGCCCTGTTGTTTAATTGACAGCATGGAATGAGAGCAGACGCCTACCCAGTGAAGTCCGCTTTTGTAGTCAGGTCACACATCTTTTTTTCAAAAGTTTGATGGCTTACAAATTACAGTATCAGCATGCAAAACATCTCCTAACCACATAATGTAGCTTTTTCAAATACTGTACTACTTGATGCCGTTTGATCATGCCATGGTCATAGCTCATTCATTCATTTTCTACCACTTCATCCGCCATAGTGGGTCACGGGGAGCTGGAGCCTAACTCAGCTGACATAGGGCGTGAGGCGGGGGACACTCCGGGCACGACGCCAGTGCACCGCGGAGCTACACAAAGACGGACAACCACGCACACACACACACTCACTCCTACGGGCAATTTGGGACCGGCCAATCGACCTGAAGTGCATGCTCAACATTACTAAATCTCATGGCATATTTACATCTAGCGAAGCGGTGATTTATCGTTATTGTCAGTGTTTGTGTGTTCGTCTATCCGTTCGTCCACCAAATATCTTCACAACCGTTGCAGATAGAAAGATGAAACAAAAATCGAAAATCAAATGACCTTGACATTGGGAAAACTAGGTCAAGGTCAAATTTCAAATTTTGTGCACTCAGGAACCGTGATAGAAAGACGAGGAAGGCCAGTTTGAGTAACACCATAGATCAAAGCATTAGCTTTGATCTGTGGTCTGAGATATTTTCTATCCTGAGAAACAAGATGGCCAGAGATTATTCAAGCAATAGGGCTGCAATATGGACACAAATTTACCTTTTTATGTACACATCTCAGAAAACTGATGAGTTATAATCACAAAACCCTGTGACTATCAAAGCATTATCATTTCAGACTGTGCCTCTATTGTTCCAAAAACAAGCAGTTAATGGCAATTAAATTCTAAAGTATCCGATTGTCTGGTGATAAGTTTGAGGATTTGGGGTAGAAAGACCACCATTACCAATAAATCTACCAACAATAGGCCCACACCTATGTAAATGGTGATTAGAATTCAAAACAAAATTTGACCTGCTTACAAACTTACCCAATACAACACTCCCTTCCAAGGGACTGGGTGTGTCACTAACCAACCGTGAGCCTTTAGGGTAAAACAAACTATCCCAAAAATTAGTCAATAACTTCATTACTTTATAGGACACACAAATACTGCAGTCACCAATTTTTACAACTGACAAAATCAATTTAATTCAACTCAACCCCTATCACAAAAGAACGTTTAAACTATCAACGGACTGATGATAAATCACAAATCATGACTTAAAAGAAAAGTCACCACGAGGAGAACTCTACAATCCTATTCTCCTGCTCATTTATTCATCATCTGCATGTGATCCACAGTTTAATTCAACTCAAGGTGGCCACATCTCAAAAATCACACAGTAGCTCTTTCCCATTCGGGGGGACAGATATACAGTATTCTCTGCTTACTTAATTTTATAACACAATTTTTTTTTTTTAAAAATATGTTGACATCATTTATCGAGTACGGGATCATTTGGTGTTAAATTAGGTGGTTTGTTTGAGGAAATCTTTGGCAATTAAAAGCTGCATTGCAGGAAGGAGAACATGCGTGGCACGTCTGGAAAAACAAGCCAAAGTCACCTAAGAAGAAACACCCCCGGGCTGTGATGTAATGGTAACACTGTAACCAGATTGAACTGGACTTGGAACTGCAGCTCACGGCGAAACTTTACACTCCAGTTGCCATCCTATGAGCATCGGCTTCCCATCAGGAGATTGGTGCCGCTCGCCGGGTTTCGCGAAAACAACTCCAAATATGTTCAAAGGAAGACTTAACGGGGGAAGAGCTGCTGCACGGACAATGGAGAGGGGGCCCCGCCGACATTCCAGCCACCCCACTCGGCTTCATCTGGTTTCACGTGGAAAAAGCTCACAATGTAGAATAAAATGGAAGAGCAATTATTTGAATGATTAGCAAATTTTAAAAAAAAAGGATAACTAAGCTGACCCTTTAAACATTTTTTTTTCCTGGGGGAGGAGGGGGGTTGAGTGTGACACAGCTTTGTTATATATATCGACATTTTTTTTTAAAAATGAATGAAGGTAAACTTACAAAGAGGATCATCCATTTTCATACTACGCTGCATACGGATGGAGAGTGGAACTGTGTTTTCAATCAACTGCTCGATCGACTGAAAATAATAAATACATTCGTTCAATAAAAACATTACATCGCAGTTAATAACAATAAAAGTTCTTGTGATTTTTTTTAAATTTTTTTTTTTTTTTTAATGAGTAAACCTTACCTCGACTCCCAGAGCATCAAGCATTTCTCTCTTCTCCCGCTCACCTGGACCGATGTGTCTCTCTGCAAAATCATCATGTGCGGGTAATATTCTCTCTATCTGTCTGGAGGACGCCGCCGCAGACGTCCTCAGTCCCCGGGATGCTGTTGTGAAAGATGCCCCTCGGTGTCGGACCCTGCATTTAAGTTTCCACACCACGCGGCTTCTATCACTCAAATGCCGACACGGTACGCTGGAATTAACGGACTTGGCCAAAAAGAAGCCCCAGGTCTTGACGCAGCGCTGCATGGCGAGAAAACTTCAAAAGACGAGCTGCAAAAAAAACAAACGAAAGTTTCCTGTACTCAGAGAAGGTGACGGTCCCCCGTCAGACACTCAATCAACCCCTCAACTACTGCAGTTTATAGGACAACACGGCTTCAGACGAGCGGACCAATCACAGCCGTTCTGTTGAGTGACGTCACAATGACCATGGTTATCAGCTGCTGAAAACTTTCTCACGTGGCCGCTCATCCTCCCAGCCAGAGGAGGAAGTAACGGTCAGGGCAAAGTTCAAAGTGCACCTGAGCAACCGAAACTAACCGATCTTAACGGACGGAGGTTTGGGCTCGCGAGAGATCAATGTTATTAAAGTTATCAATGTTATTAAAGTTATCAAAGTTATTAAAGTTATCAATGTTATTAAAGTTATCAATGCTGTCGCCTCTCAGCGAGAAAACACCTTCCTGTGTGGAGTCTGTCTGTCTGGAGGGGTTTCTCTCCGGGGTCTCCGGCTTCTTCTTACCTACAAAAAAAAACGTGCTGTTTAGGAGGATTCGCTATAAATTGATCATAAATATTGCGAGGGTGGACGTTTGTTTTTCGTCCCGCCCCAGGTCCGCAGCGTCCCGGACGAGTTGCCAGCGTAGGATAGAGTCCAGCTGGAAAAGAGGCGGAAGACGGCACGATTGAAATGGATGAATGGGATAGTCCTTCATAGTCAAATCAATCCCACAGATCAATCACCACTGTCCTACAGTCCTGTGTGAGGACTGTAGGACAGCCATGGAGGTCAGTTCATCCTGAGGTGTGCTGTAGGTGTGACAGGGGAGGTCAAGGTGGAGGTGGGACAAGGTGGAGGTGGGACCGCACCAGGGATCAGCTCTGAGACCCTTCTTGTTGCTATGGTGATGGACAGGCTGACAGACGAGGTCAGACAGGAATCTCCATGGACTATGATGTTTGAGATGACATTGTGATCTGCAGTGAGAGCAGGGAACAGGTGGAGGAGGAGATAGAAATGTTCTGTTCTTCTAGCTCCATGCGTCTCATTTTATATGTAGTCAGTTTATCTTTTCTCCTTCCAGACGTGGTATTACTGCAGACTTCACTTTCATCAGTTTTGGAACGACAACAACATCCGAAAAGAAACACAAAGGGTTGACGGATAGAAGCCGTTGGCTTGTAAAATGCCCGTCCCCTGAATCAACAACATCTCTCTCATTACAACACATCACCAACCAGATTCATACATTACATATCACATTTAAACTATTGATTTTGGTACATTGCTGTTTTGAATCATCCATTCAGTCCAATAGACGTGTGTGTTTGCACACGTCTTTATCAGTTCACCATCTCCTTTAATGCACGAAGGTCACAGTCATATTTATCCATAGGCATGGCACATGTAGTTTAATAAGGCATAATTTGAGATATTAACCATCATTTGCGGCAGAAAAATAATAGATAGATAGATAGATAGATAGATAGATAGATAGATAGATAGATAGATAGATAGATAGATAGATAGATAGATAGATAGATAGATAGATAGATAGATAGATAGATAGATAGATAGATAGATACTTTATTAATCCCGGAGGAAATTGTATATATCCACAGCTCAGGCATTACATAACAAATAATACTGGATAAACACCAGGAGAAAAAGAAACACTGACATCACAGGACATACAGTACCGCAAGACATACACTACACTAACAGACACATGCAGCACTAACAGGATTTATATACTAAACTATAACTAAAATATAAACACTATAAAATTAAAAAATAAACAGTATAAAATTTAAAAAATATAACAGTATTAAATTAAAATATAAACAGTATAAAATTAAAATTTAAACAGTAACAAATTAAAATATAAACAGTATCAAACTAAATTAAAATATAAAACAGTATAAAATTTAAAAAAATATAAACAGTATAAAATTAAATTAAATTAAATCCATTCAACCCCGTGCTGACCTCGCCACCTCCCCCCCGCTCCTCCTGAGAGAGTCATTGTACCCCTTGATGGCACGGGGCACGAAGGAGGACCTCAGCCTCTCTGTGGAGGCGCTGTGTGACAGCAGTCTGCCGCTGAAGGTGCTTCTCTGCTGGGAGAAGGTGGTGTGTAGGGGGTGCCTGGTGTTGTTCATGATAGCCTTAACTTTAGACATGGTCCTGCTCTCCAGAAGCACATCCACAGAGTCCAGGCTCAGCCCGACCACTGAGCCCGCTCTGCGGATGAGTCTGTTCAGACGGTCCATATCTCTTTTCCTGGCCCCCCCACGCCAACACACAATGGCGTATGACAGCACACTGGAGACTACGGACTGATAGAACATGAGAAGGAGCTTAGGACAGATGTTGAAGGAGGCCAGCCTCCTCAGGAAGTACATCCTGCTCTGCCCCTTCATGTACACACAGTCCGAGTTGAGTGACCAGTCCAGTCTGCTGTCTAGCTGCAGTCCCAGGTACTTATAGTTTTCTACCACCTCCACCTCACTGCCCTTGATGATCACTGGCTGTGGAGAGGGAGGTGCCCGCCGGAAATCCAGCACCATCTCCTTTGTCTTGGAGACGTTGAGCTGGAGATGGTTCTGTTGGCACCACTCCACGAAGTCAGCCACCAATGCCCTGTACCCCCCCTCATCACCCTCCCGGATACATGCCACTATCGCGGTGTCATCGGAGTACTTCTGTATGTGGCATGTATCCGAGTTGTGCTTGAAGTCTGATGTGTAGAGGGTAAAGAGAATTGGGGAGAGAACGGTCCCCTGTGGCGCCCCCGTGCTGCTGGTCACCATAGAAGACAAACAGTCCCCCATACGGACATACTGTCTGTTAGGTAGTCCGTAATCCAGCTCACGAGGTAGGGGTCCACAGCCATGGAGGTCAGTTTATCCTGCAGGAGCCGGGGCTGGATGGTGTTGAAGGCACTTGAAAAGTCAAAGAAGAGCACTCTGACGGCACAGCCCCCGGCGTCCAGGTAGGAGAGTATGCGGTGGAGGAGGTACAAGACAGCGTCGTCAACCCCAACCTTGGCCTGATAGGTGAACTGGAGAGGGTCCATAGCACCATGCACCTGTGGACGCATGAGCTCCAGGACCAGTCGCTCTAGGATCTTCATTACATGGGAGGTAAGAACGACCGGTCGGTGGTCGTTGAGCTCAGTAGGGCGTCCTTTCTTGGGTACAGGGACAATGCAGGAGGTCTTCCACAGTGACGGGACCCTCCCCAGCCGCAGACTGAGGTTGAACAATTGTTGCAGGGGGTCCCCTAGTTCCGAAGCACAGGCTCGGAGGAGTCTTGGGGAGACCTTATCTGGTCCAGCCGCCTTATAGGGTCGGAGCCTCCTCAGCGTTCTCGTCACCAGGTCTGCAGTGATGACAGTCTCCGTCATGGTGGTGAGCAGGAGGTTGTGGCGAGGTTAGAAGTCCAGTGGTTGAGGTGGGGCCGTTGAGCTTCGCAGTTCTTGGAGTGGGCTTGGGAGAAGTGGCAGGGGTGGAAGGAGAGGAAGCACAGGAGGAGGGAGCATAAGTGGAGCGGTTTGCAGGACCAGAAGAGGCCTGGGACGAGGAGCAGGGAGTGGTGGGGGAGCTGAACCGATTGAAAAAGCTGTTTAGTTCATTCTCTCGTTCAATATTCCCCTCCACAGTGCTGCGCCCTTTCCCGTGTCCGGTGATGGTTCTCATCCTATTCCAGACCTCCCGCACCTGGTTGCGCCCCAGCTGCTTCTCCAGCTTCCTCCTGTACGCCTCCTTGGCTTCCCTCAGGCAGAGTCTCACTTCCTGCTGGGCCTTCCTCATCTCCTCCTCGTTCTTGCTCCTGAACGCCCGCTTCCTGTTCAGGACAGCCTTTACTTCCTTGGTTACCCATGGTTTGTTGTTGGCTGTAACACCTGATTGTCCTGACAGGGGCCACGGTGTCCACACAGAAGTTCATGTAGTCTGTAAAACACTGAGCTGCCCCCTCAATGTCCTCCCCGTGTGAGCCCACAATAACATCCCAGTTGGTGGTCTGGAAGCAGTCCCTCAGCATATCCTCTGCTTCCGGGGACCACCTCCTGACCTGCCGTGTTGTTGCTTCCACCTACAGTGGAATGTAGGTGGAAATAACCTTGCAAAGTTAAGTTTTTGAAAGTTTTTTAAAGGCAGATAGAGTTCATAGGCTCCTAACTTTGTTGTCGAGTTTGTTCCAAAGTTTGACACCAGTAAAAGATCATGAAAAAAAATTTTCACGTGTTTTTTTAAAATATGTGGCTCGGTGGTGCAGTGGTTAGCGCTGATGCCTCACAACACGGCGGACCCGGGTTCGAGTCCCACTCTGTGCGGAGTTCGCATGCTCTCCCCGTGTCTGCGTGGGTTCTCTCCGGGTTCTCCGGCTTCCTCCCACCTCCAAAAGCATGCGCTTCAGGTTGATTGGCCGGTCCCAAATTGACCATAGGAGTGAGTGTGTGTGTGAATGATTGCTTGTTTCTATGTGAATCCGCGGTACACTGGCGTCGTGCCCAGAGTGTCCCCCGCCTCACGCCCTGAGACTGCCGGGATAAGCACCGGCTCCCCCACGACCTGCGTTAGTGGATTGAGCAGGTTAGAAAATGACTGACTGACTTTCTTTCTAGAGTGACCACGGTATCCGCTCTAGGGGTAACAGAGTAATAACAAAGCAATAATTGCATGCCTGAGTCACTGCATTGTCACTGTGAGATGGAGAGGAAGACAAACAAAAAAAAAAAAACCACACTTCTTTTGTTTGCTGGCAGTGCAAACTAACAAAATGCTTCTGTAGCCCACACTGCTGCTGATGATAAAAAAAAAAGAATGAGTGTTATCAATACTCTGTTACAATAGCAAACAAGAGCAACTACATTAATGCAATCAAAATGTGAAATGACAATGAATCAGTCCAGCTAAAACCAATATTTCACCGCTTTAATATGGCAGTCAGCGCCAAACGTCTGTCAGTCGCTTCTGTCAGCAATGTTTGATCAGGTGTGGGAACATCATCAGTTTTTAATACACCAATGTTTTTCACTTCCAGGTGCATTTTTGTTTTATTTTCTCACCAAATGGGGATACTTGTCTTTGACATATAGGTATGTAATTACATTTTTGTTATTTCCTATGTGTTTTTGTAAAAAAAAATGGATAAAAGAGCTCCATGGAGCGTACGGTTGGAAACGACACTCATAATTTTGTGATTTAATATACATTTACAGCAACATTTAATTGATATTGACTTGATTTGTATGCATGCATGGCTTTGCAAGAACAAAAGACAACAGCAGGACTGCAGCATTGTAACAGAATACAGTACATAACTTTTACATTAATTTTCAATCTTTAAAGCAACTTAGTTATTTGTGGTTATGAGTTTACATAAAACAATATGAGATAATACAGTAGATCAGTCCACAGACATACATGAAAAAATAAGAAAAGGAAAAATGAAAAATCAGACAAAGTGAAAAAGCAGAATAACTTAGACATCCCTCCTGCCAAATCAAAATAGTTGCTGTTTAGTTTTCTGTCATTCAACCAAGCAGTTAATACAGTTGATGCTAGCATTTGAGTCACCGGCATATTTTTTTTCTACAGATATGTGTTTGTTTCAGTTGGAGGATGTGTCCTGGCAGTCGTCACAATGGGCATCTACAGTATGCTTCTGTTTCTTCCTGCCTTTGCCTTTATCCTACTTGTGTGCTCTGTGGATCCCAGCTGTATCCATGCCTGGGCGTTCGCTATCCAGATGTTGTGGCAAACATTCTGGCACCTGATCATCCAGTACAGGGAATACTACCTGCACGAGAATGTCTGCATTAGGTACAAATCCCATGAGCTCATCAGTATGTGAGCTGACAATATCTTTACTATCTGGACCATAATTCACATGTTTAAAGGATAAATCTATTGATATGTGGCTTTGTTATCACTACACTGAATTCATCTAAGAATTTTACATATTATGTAAAACAAATACAAATACAAAAATACAAACAAATATTTTGACAAAACAATCTCATTATAAGTGAATTCACAGAAAGTAAGACCTCACTGAGACAAACTTTGAAACTAATTTGAATGTTATTTTGCTCTATGTTCAAGGGAAAACATAAAATATGTACAAAATTTGAAACATTTATTCCTTTTTTGATTTCAGATTGTTTCTAGCAGTGTCGTCTTTGATGCTGCTCACTCAAAGAATCACGTCTGTGTCCATGGACCTCATGGAGAATAGAGTCATATTAACATTAAATGCTTCATGCAAAAGGAAGACTTTGGTGATGCTTCTCCCTCTCATCAGCTATGTCCTCAATTTCACCACACTGCTTGGTGGCCCTTTGTTCTCCTACAGCCAATTTGTGTCCCGAATAGCAGATATCAGGTTGAACCCTTCACCTAACCCGCTGTGTGTGGTCCTCCTAAAGATGGTGCATGTGTTATTGCTGGTGGGTTTAAGGTATTGTCTTATCTATTTTCTGAGATATTGCATCTACGATTCCTACAAGTCCATCACTTTCTATGGTTTCCTATGGGTTTGGGGTCTAGCAATGATTTTGAGGATCCGATATTATTCTCACTGGAAGATCAGCGAATGTCTCAATAACGCAGCCGGGTTTGGCTTTTGGGAGAATCTGTCAGGAGACTGTCCAGACCGGAACAAACTATCTGACGGAGATATCTGGTCCACAGAGTCATCAAGCCGCATGTCGGAGTTTGCTCGGCAATGGAACGCGACAACGGCCTCATGGTTGCGCAGACTGGTTTACATGAGGTGCAAATACTTCCCGCTGTTCATGACCTTTAGTTTCTCCCTGTGGTGGCATGGTTTGCATTTAGGTCACTTTGTGGGAATTTTGACCTGGGCAGCAACTGTAAAAGCTGATTATCATATATACAGATACCTGCACCCCAGGCTTTCGTCAATGTGTAGGAAAATTTACCATTTTTTAAGCTGGATAAACACGCAAATGATTGTTTCTTGTATTGTTATGGCTGTTGAGTTAAGAGATATGTCTGGTTTGAGGCTTTTGTGTACAACATACATTGGTCTGTTCCCACTTCTTAATGTTATCATGCTCTTTCTTTTATCAAGACTCGACACTGTCCACCTGTGAGTATGCACTCATACACATTTTTGAAAATAGGAACCTCTGCAATTGTCTAAGTGTATTGTATTGCTGCTCTTTTCTTGGCTGTTATTATTGTTTACACAGAAAAGCATATCAATCACCATGAACTATGAATGAACCATAATTAATTGGCAAAAGGAATCTTGCAATTTTAAAAAAAACTAACACAAAAAATGTACACCTGAGTGACAATGTAATTTCCCCTTGGGGATCAATAAACTATGCTTTCTTTCTTTCTTTCTGAAGTCGAATGTTTTCTAAAGCAATTATATGCTGTGTTCCAAATTAGCATGCAAATGCAAACTGGATAAAACAAACATTTGATTTGCGTTGCTTTGCCTGTCAGTTTAGGTTACTAACATCAATCTGAGGTTTGATGATTTGTTTGCCATGTGAGCCTAAATAACAGGACAATACTTGAGGAAATTGGGGGTGGACTGCCTTTTCCGAGTGGGGAATGAGGTCCTTCCACAAGTGGAGGAGTTTAAGTATCTTGGGGTCCTGTTCACGAGTGAGGAAACAATGGAATGTGAGATTGAACGGAGAATTGGGGCAGCAGGAGGGGTATTGCAGTCGTTTTACCGCACTGTTGCCACAAAGAGGGCGCTAAGCCGAGAAGCAAAGCTCTCTATCTACCGTTCAATCTTAGTTCCTACCCTCACCTATGGTCATGAGCGATGACCGTAGGTGAGGAGATCACAGAAGGAGAATGCAGATGCAAGCGGTGGAAATGGGCTTTCTCAGGGGGATAGCTGGTATCTCCCTTAGAGAAAGGGTGAGAAACAGTGCTATTCGTGAGGGGCTCCTTTGCGTGGAAAGGAGTCAGCCGAGGTGGGGCAGGTGCCTCCGGGGTGCCTCCCTATGGAGGTGTTCCTGGCACATCCAGCTGGGAAGAGACCTCGTGTCAGACCCAAGACCCAGGTGGAGGGATTGTATCTCAACACTGGCCTAAGAAGGCCTTGGGATCCCCCAGTCAGAGCTGGTGGATGTGGCCGGGGAAAGGGAAGTTTGGGGCTCCCTGTTGAAGCTGCTGCCCCTGCGACCCTGCGACTATGGATAAGCGGGAGAAGATGGATGGATGGATACTTGAGGAAGTTGTTCCACATTATTATACATTATTATAAGTCATGTTTCATGCAACATGAGCAGAAAGAAAGATCTTTCTGCAGATGAAAGTCGTGACTTACTGCAGTACCTTGAAAAAGATATTTCATGAAAAAATTAAGAGTTCATTGGAGGGGGAAACGATTTGTGTCTGATTTAGAGGGCAGACGAGTTTGTTCCAATAAAGGCATGTTAACAAATATGACTATAAAGAAAATTGATTGTATTAAGAGAGCAGTGCCCATCGCTGGGTGGGATATGCTCCAGCAGACCCTTGACCCACAAGGAAGATAAGCGGCGATTCTGATCATCTCATCTACAAGAACATGGGTAGAAAAAAACTATTGAGTGTTTTGAAACTATTTTTCTTAGTTTTGGAACACTGCATTTTGAGCTGATTTTCAAAACCCCCAATTTTTATCAATATTTGTGTTACATTCCAGCAGGAATTCTAATTGTTTTCTCCCTTCCCCTTCCATCCTCCCTAAGGAGGTGAATGCAGTTCATCTGTGCGATTCAGATGAGAGCTGTTGAAACACCATTCTACATTAAACACCTTTATAAGCTGCACACAGCAGAATCTCCATCCTTACTTCTTTATACTCTGAAAGTCATAGCTTGTGATGTGTTTTTGTGTTGTTGTAAACGTTTTAAAACATTTTTTTTAGCATGACCTTTGCTCCCCTCCTCCCCTAGATGTTTTCTTTTATTTATTCTGATAACTGTGGATTGTAAAAGTAAAGCTTCTTTCTCCCGCTACATTGTTATTGTTACTACTGGTTATCAGTTACTGTCCGAGCACGTTCGGCATTTCATCATTCTGGTTCTTAACAGGTGATTTTGCTTGACGTAATCCAGTGACGTAATCCAGTTTATATTTGTTAATGAATATAACATCCTATTGACTGCCAACTATAAGGATTATTTAGGAAGAAAAACAGTGTGTATATATATATATATATATATATATATATATAATGTATAAATATCCAGTCAACGTACACAAATGCAGAAAGGGGCGTGGTCTGGAATGCAGCAGGGCGTGGGCGTGGTTTCGAACCCCAGACATGGCGGGCACTATCCAGTGAGGGTCCTTAGGCAAGACCCTTAATGCTATACGAGCCTACCTCAAAAATATGAGTGAACACAATAATGACAGAGTCATACCTGCTTGGACGTCGCCCGGGTTAACAAGGTCCGCGTCAGATGCTAGGGAACCAGGGCAATCTGATGACAAATGGGCTACTGGAACAAGACACATATGGACAAGGGCGGAGAATACGGAGTTGTTGGAATGCTACTACACAAGTAATCCCAGAGAGAGGGGATATATGGGGCAGATGTGGGACCAATGGATGCTTCGAAACCCACAATCAAGGCTAACAAAGAAACAGCTGTTAGCCCAGTGTTCCAACATTCGTAACCGAAAACTGCTGTTACAACTAGAGATCGATGAAATACTACAACAATGCTACGGCAAGGGGGAGCCAGGACGCCAGGTCAGCGGGGGGATATCACCCCCCCCACAATCCGTGATTGGGTACCAAGCCCCAAGAGACATACACAGCCTCAAAACAAGAGCTGCTGACCTGCGAAGGAAGATCGTGACCCAAATGGAAACCTGAAGCCTCCGACAAATACCGAAGCTAAGTTGTCAAGTACCTTCAGAAGATCTGCTAGAAGATGTGAATGCTGCAATAAGAACCATCCCCACAGGGAACATAACTGAGACCAACAAGCTGATCCACAGTACAGCAACAGTAATCCTCGAGATGCTGGGATATAAGATCAACACAAGGCATAACAAACAATACCCTCCATGGAAGAGACGGTTAGAGGCCAAGATAAAGGCGACACGGAGAGAAGTCAGCCAGCTAGCCGAGCTACAGAAGGGGAACATGGTGAATAAAGGGGCACCCAGGAAATACAGCAAGCTCTCCATACCTGAAGCACTCGAAACTGCCAAACAGAGACTAACTGCTCTGGCCACCCGACTGAAGCGATACACAAAGGAGATTGAGGCCAGGAGAATAAACAAGACCTTCTCCACTCAACCAGCAAAGGTGTACTCTCAGTGGCAGGGAAATAGCATCCGGCCAGACCCACCAAGAGCTGAGGTGGAGAAATACTGGAAGGGCATATGGAAATAAAAGCATCACACAACACTGATGCCCAGTGGCTAGTGGACCTGAGGACTGACCACAGCTGCCTCCCAGAACAAGAACCAGTAACCATCTCAATGGCAGACATCCAAGAAAGAGTGTCAAAGATGAAGAGTTGGTCAGCACCGGGCCCCGATATGATCCATACATACTGGCTAAAGAAGCTGACAGCACTCCACGAGCGTCTAGCAGCACAGATGAACCAGCTGCTAAGGGATGGGACACACCCAGAATGGTTGACTGAAGGCAGGACAGTCCTGATCATGAAAGACCCACAGAAGGAATCTACCCCATCCAACTACCGGCCAATAACCTGTCTCAGTACGACATGGAAGCTCCTGTCAGGCATCATGGCAGCTAAGATGAGTAGGCACATGGATCAATATATGAGCGGGACACAGAAAGGAGTTGGTAGTAACACCAGGGGAGCCAAGCACCAGCTACTGGTGGACAGCAGTACACAGAGACTGTAAGAATAGGCAGACCAACTTGTGCACCGCCTGGATTGACTACCAGAAAGCCTATGACTCAATGCCACACACGTGGATACTGGAATGTCTAGAACTATACAAGATCAACAGGACACTAAGAGCCTTCATCAAGAACTCAATGGGGAAGTGGAAGACAACCCTGGAGACTAACTCCAAGCCAATTGCCCAAGTTAACATCAAGTGCGGCATATACCAAGGGGATGCACTATCACCACTGCTGTTCTGCATAGGCCTGAACCCCCTCAGTCACATCATCACAAAGAGTGGCTACGGATACCAATTCCGAAGCGGGACAACAATCAGCCATCTCCTCTGCATGGATGACATCAAGCTGTATGCCAGGAATGAGCGAGAAATTGACTCACTGATCCACACCACCAGGATCTACAGCGACGACATAGGGATGTCATTCGGATTAGACAAATGTGGCCGGATGGTATCAAGAAGAGGTAAGATGATCAGAACTGAAGGGGTCAACCTACCAGGGGGCAGGATAGAAGACATCAAGGACAGCTACAAATACCTTGGAATCCCACAGGCTAATGGCAACCATGAGGAGGCCGCAAGGAAGTCATCCACAGCCAAATACCTCCAAGAGAGTAAGGCAAGTCCTGAGAAGTCAGCTGAATGGCTAGAACAAGATCCGAGCCATCAACATGTATGCACTGCCTGTCATCAGATACCCCGCTGGGATCATAAGCTGGCCAAAGGAGGAGATAGAAGCCACAGACATCAAGACGAGAAAGCTCCTCACCATGCATGGAGGGTATCACCCCAAGTCCAGCATCCTGAGGCTGTACACTAAGCGGAAAGAGGGAGGCCGAGGACTAGTGAGAATCAGGGCCACAGTCCAGGATGAGACATCAAAAATCCAAGAGTACATCAGGAAGATGGCCCCAACAGATGAACTGCTCAGTGAATGCCTTAGACAGCAGAAGCCGGAGGAGGAGGAGACGACATGGAGGGACAAGCACCTACACGGCATGTACCACCGTCAGATAGAGGAAGTGGCTGATATCAAGAAGACCTACCAATGGCTGAATAAAGCTGGACTGACAGACAGCACAGAGGCACTGATCATGGCAGCACAAGAACAGGCCCTAAGTACAAGGGCAATAGAGGCCAATATCTACCACAGTAAATCTGACCCATGGTGCAGGCTATGTAAAGAAGCCCCAGAGTCAGTCCAGCATGTGGTAGCAGGGTGTAAGATGCTCGCCAGCTCAGCATACATGGAAAGGCACAACCAAGTAGCTGTGATAGTGTACAGGAACATCTGTACCCGGTATGGACTAGAAGTACCCAAATCCCAATGGGACATACCACCCAAGGTGGTTGGAACAGCAAGGCTAAGATCGTGTGGGACTTCAGCTTCCAGACTGACAAACAGCTACTGGCTAACAAACCGGACATAGTGGTGATGGACAAAGAGCAGAAGAGAGCAGTGATGATAGATGTGGCGATTCCAGCTGATGCCAACATCAGGAAGAAGGAACATGAAAAGATTGAGAAATATCAAGGGTTGAAAGAACAGCTGGAACAGATGTGGAAGGTTAAGGTTAATGTGGTCCCCGTGGTAGTAGGAGCACTTGGGGCAGTGACCCCCAAACTGGAAGAGTGGCTTCAGCAGATTCCTGGAACAACATCTGAAGCCTCAGTCCAGAAGAGCGCAGTCCTAGGAACAGCTAAGATACTGCGCAGAACTCTCAGACTCCCAGGCCTCTGGTAGAAGACCCGAGCTTGAGGATGACACACAGATACCACCCTGAAAGGGTGAGAGGGACTTTTTTAAAATATATATATATATATATATATATATATATATATATATATATATACACACACACACACATACATATACATACAATTTCAAAAATTGTGCAAGTCCCAACAACATCTTACATTACATATTTTGTCTAAGCAAAAGACCATGTGGTTGAATATCGATTAATGACCCAAATAATTAGTCATGAACTCATAAAATAAAGGAAGTTGACTCCTTGAGTCAAACTCTTGACATGTTGAATTTACCCTTCAGGCCTTGGACCTGTTAGGACATGGATATTTGTAACAGTTGGGTGTGTTCAGAGCTGGGACACGGCAGAACTACAGCTGCTTTCCCACAAGGCAGCTGTAGACAAGACTATCATCTCGTCTACAAGAACATGGACAAAAAGAACAAATATAAATAGCATCTTATGAGTAAACACAACCCAATCACTTTATTGTTAGTACCAATTATGGTTTGAAAACCATAAATTACAGTGTGTACCATTATTATGTTGATTGCACATGTAATAAAACGTTCACTGATTATCTCAATTCATCTGAATTCTTCTTCATTTTCTGTGTTTCTTCTCACTTTCCACAAGTTGCCAGCTACAATACCAAAAAACAGCAAGAGTCCAAGATTTCTATTAGAGACAAACTTCTTCCAGCAGTCCTCTGGTTTGCTGATGTCCAGTGTGTAAATCTAAAAGAGAGGAGCATATATGTGATATTTCAAGGGAAAAACACATACTTGAGACCAATTCAGTTGGACCAGAGAACATGTCACTGACGGTACTAAACCTCTGTAATGATTAACCAATGCCTCAACATGGACAACAGTACAGTATACTTCTCACCTGATGACTTAGGTGAACAGCTACTGTGGCCAGTACAGCATAATAAGGGAGTGTCTGCTCAGCATTGACACCGGCTGCAATCAGTCCTGTCATCATGGCCACTGCAAAGCTACTCAGCCAAGGTTTGGTTTGCTCCTGGAATCTCAGCGCAGTAGATCTGACTCCTACCTTGATGTCATCATCCTTATCCTAGTTATCAAAGAATGGGAGTTAAAGTCTGTATTCTCCTTCTTTTAAATATTTATGAAGCACAAGTTGTTCTCCAGCATGTGTCACAGTGAGAACAACAAAATCATTACAAGATCCCTAGAGTTTAAGGAATATTTTTCATTCTGAAAACCAGCTACTGTAATTTAGTAAAACTCATTTAGTAAATGTTTCTTCTCAAACTTATAGACCTTGACCTCATGAATTTCACTGTACAGTTCCAACTTCACACACACACACACACACACACACACACACACACACACACACACACACACACACACACACACACACACACACACACACACACACACACACACACACATTTGTTTTGAATGTTGCCTTGCATTTAGTCTAATTGTGTATCTAATTACGAAAGAGAACCTCATAATAATTGTCCCGAATATGTAATCCTGTTTCTGAGTTGAACTGCACAGCTTCACTGAATACTAAAACTGAATTGTGTCTAAAATACTTTGATAGGGGCAGCAGTGACTCAGTGGTAGAGCAGGCGGTAGAGCAGGTCGTCCTATAATTCAAGATACGCAATTCGATTCCCGCTCCCACCCAAAAATAAATAAAAAACACCCAGAGGTGAGCTGACAGGGAGGTGTCAGCTTACCTTCGGAGCACTGCGAGGCACCCTTGAGCAAGGTGCCGTCCCCTTTACAAATTGCTCATTTGAGGTGAACCAAGAAGGAGCTGCCTGCCAATTTACCTCCCTTGCATGCCTACAGGCCCCCTTGTGCGTGGTTGTGTGTATTACAGGGGCCTGTACACACTAACATGCATGCATGTGATTTGATTGATGAACAAAAACTAGAGTGTGCGTTCTTAATTTCCCTTTGTAGATTATTAAATTCAATTAAATTCAATTTATAACACGTGTTCATTGTCACTGGTGCTTGGCGTCAATTTCCTACATATCAAAATCCACACATTCTAGTTGATCATATTGCTAAACTTATTGTATGTGTTTAAGCACTGGTGCATTCAGAAAAAAAATCTTTGATAAATTAGGCCAAAAATGCTGAACAAGCTATTATTTCATGTCAAATATGTGCTTCAATGGAAAAATAAATTACAACTGGGCGGATCTGTGGAGCTCAATGCTTCACCTGATGTGCATATATTGTGTCATAGATCAGTGTCCACATCACTCCTGAAAAATACAGAGGGAGGCACACGGACCAATCACAGGAGCCCTTGACAGCAGCCCAGCCCAGCAGCGCTCCCCAGTTGAAGGTGAGGCCTAACAGACACACAGTAATGGAAGGAACATGAGACCAATTCTGGCTCTGCAGGAAGCATTAATTTTAGATGACACTACAGAACAATGTTACTCACCCAAAACAAACTGTGGCCAGTAAGTGATTCTTTTCATCAGAGGGTAGGTGACAACAAGAGACAATGAAGCAGCACCCAACGCTATACTGTGAAGATAATTTTCAAAATTGTAACCAAATTTGTATTATTTTAAATCAATGGGTATACAGTCTGTGCAAAAGCTGTCTTGACAATTTTTGGAGGCTTTCTTGAAAGACTCAGAATGATATAAACTTTGAAAGACATTTCTGCTCATCTTTCGCATTTTCATACTGACCACAAAATATTTTAATATAAAATTCCTTCTTTACTATAGAGAGGGAATTTTATATTAAAATATATAAAATTCTACCGTGTTTATAGTCCTTATTTCATAAACAAAGGACTATAAACACAATGGAATTTTATGACTGGACAAAATCTGTAGAAGCCTCATATCAGCTTTGGCTTTCTGGCTGCTATTCCTGGAAAAAAATATTCCAACATCTTCCAGTGCATGTTGTATACATGTGCTGTCTTAACATAGACATGACAATACATCATATGAAGCAATTATGCATGTTTCCATTATTGCACTTATTTTTGTCACAGGTGACACCAGTGGATATTCTCCCATGCAGAATGACGCCATTATCCATGCTTTAAATAAACGAAATGCACAAAACGTGTAAAGACATTGTTTGATGTTTATGTACAGCAAGTGTCATTTGTTTCATCCCTGCTGTTATTATTTTAAACATAGATTAAAAAGAAAATGATCTCTGGGAACCTGTAATAGTTGAGACACAAAAGAACTCCGAGTGCCAGAGAGAGCTGCCCTCCAAGGAAGAATAGGGCCTGAATGCGAGAAATTTCTCCTGATGCAATTGGTCGAGAAGATGTTCTTGCCACCTGCAGACAAAAAAAAATCATAATAAGACATGAAAATTATAAACAATAAGAATAGGATTACTGTATGTTGTAACTGCTGTAATAAAGTAGTTATTAACTGTGATTATGTGGGATATGAGGATGTGGGTGAGTAAAATTCACCTCAACAAGCCATTTATTTATGAACCAGTATAGCTTTTGTAAACATTATTTTCCAGTTATCAACCTATTTTATTGGAAAAGCCGTCTGGAGTAAAATAAAACCTAAGCTGTTTGAAAATTATCTTGACAAGTCTTACCAAACTGATGCAGAAAGAAACCACAGAATGAATAAATATGCCACTTGCTATTCTCACATGATGACCTACCTTTTTATCAAAGTCTTTGTCCCACATGTCATTAATTGTGCAGCCTGCTCCTCTCATCAGCAGAGCACCAGTACCAAACAGAGCCAGTAAACCCAGATGTGGGAGACATCCACTGTCTGCAGCTAAAGCAATGCTCCATGTACAGGGGAGATACAGCAGCCATGTCCCTACAACACACACACGCACACATACACACATACACACACACACACACACACTATATCTAAGTGACAACATCTCAACAGAGCTTTTCAGAAATGCTTACACAGCGACGAGTTAAGTCTAAGCAGGACAATGTGACTAATGCTGAGCAGTTTACCTTTAGAAACTTGTACTTGCTACAGAAACACTCTTTCGGGCTCATGTTGCTATGTGAGATAAAGCATTATTGTTTCCTTCAAGCTTCTTTTACTAGTACCGGTAGTTAATTTTACTCATATTGTTGAATATACATACTCAGGTCTCCCAGATCTTTCTGTTAAACTCCAAGCTGCCATGACAGAAGTAAACTAACTTAAGTTTAGTTAACCTGAGGATCAAGATGATGTACAGTTTGTAAACAAAAATGTGAGTTCAGATCTCAAAAATATTGGATGCGACATTTCACCTTTTTAAAACAGGTTGTTATACAGTTATATCCCAAAATTTACAATTACATCAACACTGAAGCTAATGCTAAGTTTATTAAAATGTGCATTTCAAAACTAGCACTGAAATAAAATAAAAATGTTTATATTACACCCCTATTAAGTAGACATGACTTTTTCTTTTTGTCCAAATTCCCTATAATCTTTGATCCACAGGTGACTAAAGAAATAAGTTTGCAATACTAGAAGTGTAGACAAGACAAAGTAACCTCTAGCAACAATTTTAATTTGTCTTTAAAATCATGTATAACCACAGACAGAAAGATGCATGACAAAAGAATGTACAAACCAATAGGTTTGTCCAGCCTCATCAACCGGAGGTATGGCTGGATAGGTGCAGGGGTAGAATTCACAATAGCAGCTGCTGACAAACTGAATGACCTCCTTCCACACTGCTGTGTTTCACATCTATGCGAAGGGCAGATGGCACTCTGGCTGGAAAAAAATGTTCTTAACAGGCAAGAGTCTGAGCGGAGCTCATCTGGTCTCCTTCCTCCCTCTGTGCTGAGAAAACAGTTTGACAAGGAGGAAACACAGCGGTGGTAAATTCCTAGGTGAATCCTCTTCATGCCATTCAGAGGTAACTGGCAGGTCATCCTGGCGAGGAACATGGTGTTTCTCTGTGGTCAGATGGATGTAGTCGTTATCTTCTTTCCGAGGAAAAAACCGCATCCCTGAACACACAAATGACAACATGAACAAAATGTTTTGTCAGCCGGTTTTTTCAAAGGAGAAGACTGATTTGCTGCCACAGGCATTCCTTTTCTGCAAGCAGGAATCTGCTGGAAAAATCCTGGGATGTGTGTGTGTGTGTGTGTGTGTGTGTGTGTGTGTGTGTGTGTGTGTGTGTGTGTGTGTGTGTGTGTGTGTGTGTGTGTGTGTGATTTTATATCCAAGTGTCTTTCTAATTGTATCAGCTGGTAGAACTAAGTGACGTTGTAGGCAGACACTTAAAGAGTATAACGCTGTCATTCATTCCATGTTATTGACGTTACCCATAATCCACCTCGTCTATCTCTAGCTCAAGCTAGACACACTATAAACATTTACATGTCTATAACTAAATTCTGAAAGGGCCGTACTTACACTGTTGGCTGCGGAACATGAAAACACAAATCCAACAGTGGACATCCACTAGTCATAGCGACAGCGCAGCAGCGATTCTCTGTCGTTGTACGTCCAAAATATCGCTCCGGGAGAAACAATACTCGGAACCAAATACATACGCGAAATGTAACCCTCACGAACGTGTTTCCGATCGGTTTAGAATTACGTATTTAACCAACAGGGTTTCTTAATAAAAAAGTTTACAAGTGTGTGTAATTTTTTATTTTTTTTTAGATGACATTTGTTGTGTTGTACGATTTGTGTTTTCAGTGACGTTTTCGTAATTTAATCGTCTCCTTCGACGAATTCATGTATTATAGCTATATATATATATATATATATATATATATATATATATATATATATATATATATATATATATATATATATATATATATATATATATATATATATATATATATATATATATATATATATATATATATATATATATATATATATATATATATATATATATATATATATATATATATATGTGTTTTGGAACACTGTGAAATGGTTTTGAGCTTCGTTCTATTTTTTGTTCTCTTTGACGTATGTAAATCAAAAGACAAAAAAGAGAAGCGTTTGGTATCTTGTAAATAAAAACTACATATTTGTTACTGGCCAACTGCAATAATGGCGAAGTACTCTCTAGAATGGAAATAATTTAAATAATCAGAGTGTCTAGAGTATAATCTAGAGTGTAACTTGGGTATTTCATTGACAAAAATAATAATTAGTAGTCTCCAGGTACAATAAGCATGTAGACTTACATTTGAGTGTGATTTTTTTGTGGTTTAAGTAAGTAAGTTGAATCAATCATTTTTTAGAACGGTCATTTGAAAACTCAGGATTAATGGACAGCCGACTACAACAGAAACGATGCTTTTTTTACGCAACGTTCTACAATGTAATGTTGTTTCTGCAACGTTCTGAGCCGACTGACATATTTGAGGTTGAAGTTATTTTGTACATCAAAAATGTTTATGAGACTTATTAATATAATTACTGTGATACGCAGAAGACTTACATTATTGCACAGTATTAACCACTGCAGTTAGGTTAAAAGTAAGTTTCCCAAATGAAAAGCCAGCGACAAAGAAATAAAACAGCCCTTCCTATTACAGTTTATTACAGTCTAATTTCACAATAAAAATACGTCCGAGGTTTACTATACAGTGTAGTAAACATGTACTAAACATGTGCAGTATTATAAAGAAATTTACATGATTGAAAAATCGTACTGATATGAATGTATTTATATAAAACTTTTAGCTGTTTTACAATACTTCTGCTTTTTTCTGTCAATGTTTAGGGCATTGGCCAGCATATTCTTCTTCTTCTTTCAGCTTTCCCCTTCAGGGATTGCCACAGCGAATCAGTTGCCTCCATCTAACCCTGTCTTCTGCATCCTCTTCTCTCACACCAACTACCTTCATGTCCTCTTTCACTACATCCATAAACCTCCTCTTTGGTCTTCCTCTAGGCCTCCTGCCTGGCAGTTCAAAACTCAGCATCCTTCTACCAATATATTCACTATCTCTCCTCTGGACATGTCCAAACCATCTCAGTCTGGCCTCTCTGACTTTATCTCCAAAACCTCTAACATGTGCTGTCCCTCTGATGTACTCATTCCTGACCCAATCATCCTGGTCACTCCCAGAGAGAACCTCAGCATCTCTGCTACCTCCAGCTCTGTCTCCTGTCTTTTCCTCAGTGACACTGTCTCTAGACCAAACAACATCGCTGGTCTCACCACAGTTTTGTACACCTTTCCTTTCATTTTAGCTGAAACTCTTCTATCACACATCACACCTGACACTTTTCTCCACCTATTCCATCCTTCTTCACCAAAATCCTCCGCCTTCTTAATCTCTTGTCCCTGTAACTTCACTCTTCCACTTGTGACCCTCTCATTCACATGCATGTACTCTGTCTTACTGCGGCCAACCTTCATTCCTCTCCTTTCCAGGACAAACCTCCACCTCTCTAGCTTTTCCTCCACCTGTTCCCTGCTCTCACTACAGATCACAATGTCATCTGAAAACATCACAGTCCATGGAGATTCCTATCTAACCTCGTCTGTCAGCCTGTCCATCACCATAGCGAACAAGAAGGGGCTCAGAGCTGATCCCTGATGCAGTCCCACCTCCACCTTGAACTCCTCTGTCACACCTACAGCACACCTCACCACTGTCTTACAGTCCTCATACATGTCCTGCACCACTCTAACATACTTCTCTGCCACTCCAGACTTCCTCATACAATACCACAGTTCCTCTCTGGGCACCCTGTCATAAGCTTTCTCCAGATTTACAAAAATACAATACAGCTCCCTCTGGCCTTCTCTGTACTTCTCTATCAACATTTTCAAAGCAAACACTGCATCTGTAGTACTCTTTTTTGGCATGAAACCATACTGCTGCTCACAAATGCTCACTTCTGCCCTTAGTCTAGCTTCAACTACTCTTTCCCATAACTTCCCTGTATGGCTCATCAGCTTTATTCCTCTGTAGTTGCCACAACTCTGCACATCTCCCTTGTTCTTAAAAATGGGCACCAGTGCACTTCTCCTACATTCCTCAGGCATCTTCTCACTATCTAAGATCCTGTTGAACAATCCAGTCAGAAACTCTACTGCCACCTCTCCTGGACACTTCCAAACCTCCACAGGTATATAATCAGGACCGACTGCCTTTCCACTCTTCATTCTCTTCAATGCCCTCCTCACTTCATCCTGACTAACCTTTGCAACTTCCTGGTAAACAACAGCCGCCTCTTCTTGTCTTTGTTCTCTCTCATTTTCCTTGTTCATCAACTATTCAAAGTACACTTTCCATCTTCCCATCACACTACTGGCACCTGTCAATACATTTCCATCCCTATCCTTAATCATCCTAACCTGCTGCACGTCCTTCCCATCTCTGTCTCTCTGTCTTGCCAAACAGTATAGATCAGTCTCTCCCTCCTTACTGTCCAACCCAGCATACAAGTCATCATAAGCCCCTTGTTTGGCCTTTGCTACCTCTACTTTCACCTTACACTGCATCTCCCTGTACTCCTGTCTACTCTCCTCAGTCCTCTCAGTGTCCCACTTCCTCTTAGCTAACCTCTTTCTCTGTATATACTTCTGTACCTCCTCATTCCACTACCAAGTCTCCTTATCTACTTTCCTTCCAGTTGACACACCAAGTATTCTCCTAGCTGTCTCCCTGATAACATTAGCTGTAATTGTCCATCTCGAAGCACTCCTGACCACCCACAGCCTGTCTTAACTCCTTCCTAAAAGTAATGCAACACTCCCCCTTTTTCAGCTTCCACCATTTCGACACTATTTTCACCTCTAGGACATTCCTCAGAAACTCCTGCTTCAAGATAACCCCTACTCCATTTATCTTCCTATCTACACCATGATAGAACAACTTGAACCCTGCTCCTAAACTTCTAACCTTGCTATCTTTTTATCTGGTCTCCTGGACACACAGTATGTCTACCTTCCTGCTCTGCATCATGTCAACCAACTCTCTACCTTTTGCTGTCATAGTTCCAACATTCAACGTTCCTACTCTTAGTCCTATACTCTTGGCGTTCCTCTTTTCTCTCTTCCCTACAACACACTTTACTCCACTCCTTCTTCGACTAACAGTAGTCCAATTTCCACCGGCACCTTGTAGGTGAACAGCACCAATGGCGGTCGTTGTTAACCTGGGCCTCGACCAATCCGGTATGGAAGTCATACATTTGATTCACACTTTTTTGATTTGGCAAAAGTTTCAAGTCATAGGCCCTTCCTGACACAGCCTTCCTTATTTATCCAGGCTTGGGACCGGCACAATAAGACACTGGCTTGCGCCCTCTTGCTGCTACAGTACTGGCCAGCATATTCAGTTTCAAAATAATTCTGTGGACTTCTGTCCTGCTCAATTTAAACAGTCTACAGAAATTGGGTATTGGCTAATAAATCACATTTTAATTTATAGAAAATCGTTTATAAAAAATTGTCTTTTTTAAAATCGACTGTCATCTATAATTGTAGGACTGTACTGCATACTAACCAAAGAACTATCGGAGGAACTAGGCATAAAGACCAGTGTTTATATGAACGAGTTAGAACAAGAGTTCCAAAGACATAGAAGACATTGATTTATCCAAGAATTAAGTTATTTTAATTTTCAAGTGTAGCAAATCGCAAAGTTAGCGGAATAGAGTGCGCTTTTGTGAATGACACGATGAAGCGAGCGTAAGAATTTTATTTTGAAGGCCAAGAGAGATTTGGAGGAAGTAGTATTCTACTTGAATCATTCCATTGTTGCAGCGGAAGAACGAACCATATAGCGGTGCACTCGCGGGAAAAATGGCGGAAATCAGTGGTCTCTTCACCTTATCAACAACAATGATACAAAACAGTGTATATTAAAGCTTTTCCTGTGGCTGTCGACAAATGTGAGTACATGATACCACTGTGTTTTTTGCTAAATTACATTAATTCACTTATTTTGACTGTTTTTACGGAGTTAATTTAAATTGCAGTAGGCCTGAACTTCGCTTATTTATTGTTCATTTGAACGAAACAATAGCTAACCTATATGTACAGAGAGAAGTCCACTAATAAGTTGTTTCCAACCTACTGTCGTTAATAAGTTTTTTATCTGTAGAAAACCTCAGTGATGTGCCTTACTTACGAGTTTTACAAAGTGAGTTACACGGTGCTGGGTCTGCACTGTGTAGTAATGTAAACCATACTTTCAGTCCTCCAGGTGTCTTTATAAGTAAGGCTCTTGGTTCATGGAGGAAAACGAGATGCAAAAAGGTATTTAGCATCAATATCTGTCTAGCAATGCCAAGTGTTGTTTTCTGTAGTGCATGAACCACTCAACAGTACCTATTATTTATTTTCTCAGATTCAATGCACAGTTCTCCCTCTGGTCACATGACATACAATCAAGCTGTCACTCAAGAATCCCCCAAGAATATCCAGTGTAGACACTGTACACTCCTCTTCAAATCCAAGGTCTACTTATTTGAGCACTTTACCGAGGATCATGGCTTTGGTGTAGACGTTGCTCTCAGTGAAGCTGGTTTCAACAAAGCTGCGACTGACAAAGCTAGCACTGACAACAATAACAGTAATTTGGGAGATAACTTTGAATTCCACCACCGAAATGTGAGTGAGCACGAGGCCCAGTGTCAACTAAAATCAGAAAATGTGATAGGAAGTGTGATGAATTCCGACAGCTCACAGAACCAAATTTGTCATCGCCAGGGAAATTCACATTCAAAGATGAATTCCTGTATTTTCTTAGCCATGCCTACCTCAACAACTAAGTTCACACTGAACTCTTCAGAGGACACAGAAAGCTACAATAAGCCATCGCAAGCCATCAAAAAATGCATTAAGGAAACACGTGGATCAAATGGAATGCTGCCAACGAAGTTGTTTGATAGCCCAGAAGTTTTAGATGGCCCCACAGAGACACTGATTTTGGAAAAGACTCCATCTGAGTCTAGTCCAACCAAAGGTGGCGTGTTTAAAGTGACAGCAAAGCCTGTGATTGATGTCTCTGCATGTGAAAATCACAATTTTTTGCCAGATGACCATCTTCGAATTCCTGATCTTAGACACCCAAACATGAATGGCAAGAGGTCCATCAATGAAAGCTCTACAAGTCCTCCCACTAAAAAAATTAAGTCAGAAACAGAAGACATGGAGCTCCTAGAGGAAGCAAATGGGACTACACACCAACGATTGAGCAATACAGAGTTGTCTTTTGAATGTGATGAAAATGAAGACAAAAAGAAGGTTAATCTTCATGGAAATGTGAAGTGCCCAGATGTTTATTATTGCAAGCACTGTGACTACAGTGATGGGACCATAAGTCGTCTTTCTGCTCATTATCAGAATGACCATCCATACATAAAATTTAGGGCTGTCTACATTCAGGATTCAAATGATCAGAGTGCTACCTTTCGTTGCTTGGAGTGCCCAGTTGAATTTCTAAGCACAGCTACCCTTAAAAAACACTACAGTGAAAATCATCCAGGGGCTCCAAATATCTTCACCATGCAATCACATGAGTTTTATTTAGTTTACAAATGTTTTTTGTGTCAATTTTTCACTGATACATTGACACCATTGAAAGAACATTACAAGGAGAATCACCCAAAACACAAAATGGATAATTCTTTAATGTACAGCAGATATTCCAGGATGAGACCCCAAGACGGACACTCACAGTTGATTAATTGTGAAAATGTGCCCAATGCAGAAAAATCACAAGAGATTAATCACAAGAGCGTGCATACACCATGTGAGGAAGTCAAAAATGCATCGTCCCTGCAACCTCCTACTTCCAAGGGAGAACACTGTGGAATATATCATTGCAACAGCTGCAAGTTTAATCATAAATCAGTTATAGTTATGCATGTTCATTACAAGAGACACCACCCTGAAGTAGCAGTCACAATAGACAAAATTAAACAGTCAGCTTCTGTTGCTATGGAAACAATGTCGCAAATGATACCGGATAAGTGTCCAAACTTTGTGCCACCAAAAAAAAGATCTTCCCTTCGAAAGACCCCCCCAGATTCTTTTAAGAAAACAGAAAAAACACAAAATGAGATTTCTTTGCCTCAGCACTCACCGGACTGTTCCGAGACTCACTCAGAGTCTCCCAGAGTGTCGGAAAACGAATCTTGTGCCAACAGAAGAAAGAGACAGAAGTCACACCACAAGTCTGTAGATGAAATTTCTACTGAGATGGAGAACTCGCCAAATTGTTTGTTTTACTGCCAGTTTTGCAATTTTTCGAGTTCCAAAATAAAAGGTGTTCTAGGACATCATAACGCAAAACATTCTGCACAAGTATCAACCAGTGTTGAAGCTATAATATCGTATAGTGCTAATGTGCAGAAAAAATCTCAGAAAAAGTTTAAAAAAAAGTCTGATGTCTCAGCCAGAACTACATCTTTTGATTCTAAAATTTCTAAACAACTTGACATACAGACTGAAAAGGAAGTTGAACACGAAGGAAATGATGCAAACCCCTACAATTTTCCAGAAAAATTATTCTACTGCCAAAAGTGTAACTATGGAAATACATCTGCACAAGGAGTGTTGAACCATCAAACCAAAGTCCACCCCAGCATTGATATCAAGTTGGAAAGTGTTGTTGAGTATACATACGTGATTCGTGATGAAATTACAAAATCTAAAATTTACGCAAAGCATGTTTCCTTTTCTGCTCATCTACCTCTTCCACTTATTAGCAAGGGTGAGAAAGATGTATTTTTCTGCCATTTTTGTAACTATAGACACAGAGAAATCCATACGGTTTTGCGGCATTACGCTGCGCGGCACGATGGATTTGTGACTGATGCAGAACATATCCGGAAGCATACTGCAATGATTCTTTCAAAGATAAAGAAATCACACCTTAAAAAAAAAGGAAGCCAAAAACACACTACGACATCCTTGGGAAAAAAAGAATTAAAGACAAAGACGCTTGGAACATTATCTGCGAAAGCATCAAGAACACGAAGGCCTCTATGTTGCCCTAAATGCCCATACAACACCCAGTATGCGTGTCTCTTGAAGAGGCACATGCGAGAAGCCCACAAGTCAAAGCGCCTAGTTGCAACAGTTTTAACATTGTCTCAAAAACAAGGAACTTTAATGGTGGGGTTTCACTGTGAGTTGTGTGCCTTTTATCATAAAAAAGCAGCAGTTGTCTTTAAACACTACCAGGAGCAACACCCAGATTGCAAACGAAGTCTTAATTATGTGACTACTCAGTTATATGTCAGGCCCAAAGCATTACCTTCCAAAAAGAAGAAAACTCAAAAAAAGCACACTGAGGGTGTTAGTGAGGACACTGGTGACAGTTTACCATCTCAAAGTTCTGGACAAAGTGAAACTAAAACCTATATGTGCAGAGCGTGTTCATTTAAAGGTAGTTCTATCTCAAGTATCACATACCATTATCGTTCTGTCCATCCCTGGTCTGTGAAAGAAGATGGCTCAGTCCTTTATCTCATCAGCAGTAAAAAGCGTAGTGCAAGTAGGCACGCGCAAGTTGAAAAGGAATTGCCTGCGTCATTTGACACCTACCAAGCTCCTATTGAATTTGAGAAATCGCCTGATTCATCTTGTCAGTCAATATCTTCAAAAAAGTTCAAGTGCGCAAAATGCTCTGCAGTATTTCCCACTCTACATGGTGTGAGTGTTCACTGTGGAATTAAACACCAAGGAGCTTCACTGGAAGATTTAGATGAACAGCAACAAGAAGGATTACAAATCCAAACAAAAGTACATGTTTATAATTGTCCCCACTGTACCTATGTAAATTCCAGCAATCAAGGAGTTGTCAGACATTGCCAGATGAAGCACCAAAGCCTCGTAGAAATGGTAGACAGTCTTTATGTGGATGAAATTAATTTACAAGGATTGGAGGATTGTGTCAAAATGAAAAGCACGGGGCTGAGAATTCGTGGTTATATGTGTAAAACCTGCCCACAAATTTGCACAACGCCCGAGAAGCTAACCATGCACTGCAAGGAAGGCCATAATGGGACCGTGGCAAGAACACTACCACAGAAGCCCAAACCAGTTCCTGAACCATCAGCCGTGAGTAGAAAAAAACTCAAGACACACAACAAAATCTCACTATCCAAATCTTCCTCATTGAGTAAAACAAATTTGGTTTCGTGCCAGTGCTGCTCTTATAAATGCACCACAAAGTTTGAACTTGCTCAGCACTATCAGTTTCACCATAGCAATGAATTTCTTTCAAAGGCTGAGGAGTTTTCCTACAAGTGCACCCTGTGTCCCAAATTCTATTTCAAGAAAAATCGTCTAGGAATGCATTATGCTAAGAAACACGGAAGGGAAGCCTTCTTAAAGTACTATGCATCATCTTGCAAACTGGCCAAGAAGAAGACAGCCGCCGCAGTTCCTAAAAAAGCAGTATTTCATCAAGCAGAAATCAGTTCTAATGTATGTGAATCTAATTGTACAACAAGAGAAGACAAAAAAATGTTCTATAAGTGTCCAAGCTGCTGTTATGTCAATGTGAGTTACCATGGTACCCTCACCCACTTCCAAATGAAGCATCCAAAAATTGTAGTCCGGGCTGATGAACTTCAAACGGTTGACATCCAATTATCCAACATGTCTGGGTATACTGTTGGAACAGGTTCTAATCTAGGAGGTTATGCTTGTGAAATATGCCTACAAATCCATGCATCATCGAAGAAACTGAAAATCCACTGCTATCGGGACCATCAACAGGCTGAAGGAATGGCATCCAAATGTTCAGCTGAAGCTGAAGTGAAACCTGCATATGGCTACCAGGACTCAGAATTAGAAGCTGTCTCTATAAAAACTAAAATGCCGACAGTGAGCACCACTTCTGCTGAGACATGTCAAGCAAGCATCCCACCAGGCCAGGATGATAAAGTGCTGTTTAAGTGCACCATGTGTAACTATGAAGGATCGTGTCGAAAATATTTGCATACTCATTACAAAAACGCTCACAAATTGGATTCACTTTCTGCTTCCAAGCTGCTAGAGAAGTATAACAAATTTAAAAACAAGAGAATCATAAACCAGCCTGTGGAAATGGTACGGGTCAAGTGTAAATTGTGTCCAGACTTAAAGTTCGACTCATACCAGAAGCTTATTGACCATTATAATACTTTTCATTGCTCAGATTTCAAATTGGACTTTATTGTGTTATCACAACCTTCCAAGAAAACCACTGGGCTTTACAAATGCTCCCTTTGCGAGAACAAAAAGTTATATGGAATTAGAAAACTGCATTATCATCTGAATTGCCACCGTGAGAAAGAGAGACGGAGAGCAACGGTTGCAAAGAACAGGGCCTTGGTTGTTATTGGAAAAACAGAGCATAAAACCATCAAGGTAAGTTCACTGTTCAAATAGAACAATTTGCAGCTGTAGTGATACATCTATGTGTAAAATGTGTTATTTGTCACTTTAAATTTCAGATCTGTGGCCAAGAAGAACTGCCAAGTTTAGAAACTGTGGAGGAGCAAGCCAAGTCAAAGGAGACATCAGAAACCTTGAGTGTGCCACAGAGTCATCGGTCATCACCTTCAAAACCCACTGATCTGGAGCAGTCATGCCTGGAGTCAAAGAAAGACAAATTCCTCTGCAAACATTGTGGGAAGACATTGAAGTCACTTGCAGGTTTACGTTCACATGAGTCTAGTCATGCAGCCATGGCGACTATCAAGAATCAGAACAATCGGTCTACCTCAGGATTAAAACAGAAGTAAGAAGAAGCTTTATTGACTGGAGTTAGAAACTAGGTCCAGAACTGCCAGTCAGTTATAGTTTAGCATTGCATAGTTGTATAGTTTGGTTTGACACTGATATTGTATAGTTTGACATAGTTTAGCTATTTAAAAAAATAAGGATAATATTGCTTAATGATGTATTTTACAAGTCATTCTAAACAAAGTCACCAAGTTAATCATTCTACTGTCAATGCAGCATGAGCACTTTGTTCAAGAGTGGTCAAGAATGTTATGAGAAACATAAAACAAATTAATGTCACTTCAGTCTTCAGCTGTGAGCATCCCTCTTTTATTTTTATGTCAACAGGATTAAGAAATACGTCCGCTTCAGAGATGGGACCCTGCGGCCTTTCCGCTGTAACTTGTGCTTATATAAGACGACTGTCATGGCCCTGTGGATTAATCACTTTATGAAAAATCATCAAAGTGAGTAAATTGAATTTGAATATGAAGGTGCTTCATATGCTCTCTCACCAGCAGACATAGTGAATTATCAAAAGATTTTTAGGCTAAGGTTCTGTTCTTTGAAGTTTGTCAACTAAACTCAAAACCACCCAGTTATTACCCATATATAGCTAAAACTGACCCATACAAATATACCAATCAATGAAATGTGTTCATTTTAAAGGCTGCAGTTTTGTTTTCTCATTAGGCTGTGTTTTGGTAAGCTTAAATGTCTTTATGAAAGGTCCACCCTATTTATATCTGGTATGTCTAAATACTAAGAAGATACAGAAAACGGAAGTTATTGAAAGAAGATAATCAGCTGTGGCAAACCCCAAAAGGAAAATGCAGAAAGGAGAACATTTTTGTCTTAATATTAAATATACCTCTTTGTATAAATCTACATAGACTTCAACACCAGCATTACTGACAAACCTGTTGTAACCTTTGAACCATTGAACCAGTTAATTTGAAGCAGCAAATATTATTAGGGAATCTAATTTCTAATGTACTTAACATACACTGATATAACTTATAATTCCAGGTTGATAAGGATCTCTTTGTCGGTCCGTCTTTTGTTTTTGTCATAAAGTTCCTGTGTGTGCTTGTGAAATGTCATCTCTCAGTCATTATACCGTTTCGTCTAAAAGCATAAATGACACAAATATATATATTTTTTAGTACACATTTAAGCAGTATTCCAGTAAGAAAGAGGATAACATGCCATCAACGACTGACCATTCAAGGGACTCCTTCAACAGGGGATTTTGTAACAGGGAAAGCAGAACAATTTGTGCTGACTTGACAGAAACGTACGCATTTCTGTGATTTAATGGTCCGGGTCCCTTAAAGGTAGTTCATGACGGTGACACAAGGACAAAAAACAATAGTGTTCACACATGTGATCTCACACAGAGTCAGCGTCTTCCCTGCTGTTGTGTTTCCTTGCCCTGGTGTCAGCGGTAACTGGAAATGTCAGTTTATCACCACTTGCTTTACGTTGTGTACTGTTTAATACGGTCCAGCATACAATAACAATAACCTTTGAAGAGTATTTTCCACCCATTTATTATTGTCACTGATTGGTAATGTTTGGTCTTCAGCTAGTCTGGTCGCACTCACATTGTGTGGGTGGGCATCCAATCAGGGACAGTAAATACTTGATATATAAAAAGAAAACATCAGTGGCTGTGAAGAAAACGGTTGTCTTGAGTAGCTGGTCCACTGTATACCAAAGTTTAGATAGATAGATATTTTATTAAGCCCATATTTACTTTATTAAAAAGTGGATTATCAAGTTATCCTCATTTGGCATCACCTCCTCCTGGGAGAGGCTGTTCAACCAGGTGAAAAGTGTTCTTTGGTAAAGTCTGGAATTAGGACCATCGAACGGCCTCCCTTTACCCCTTAATCACGTTGATGAAAAAGTGTGTACTTTTATTGAATTTCCTTCAATAATTGTAACACTTATTTTTCCGTAAATTGTGACTTTCCTTAAACCTGAGTATTTTTGCAGTAACAACTAACTAAAGTAATTTTACTGAGCTTAATTGTGAATGTTCACATAAGTGAAATGTGTTTTTAATAAAATTTATAGACAGTGTTCAGACTCAGACAGTGTTCACTGGCAGATTTGCCACCACTCAAGAGTTCTTTAGAGTTTTCAGACAGAGCAGCCGGAGTTCATCACAGGCAAGCCAGAAAATATTTTCTATTCTGACTGAGAACCTACACGGACATCTCCATAAAATATAATCCAGTTTTATAAAATGAATCAATACCTTTACGTATGAAGAGCATTTGCGAGGCCAACCCCACAATAATAAGATGCTCTGTCCCGCTATGAACAGTTAGATGATGAAATATAGATAATCGATTGATAGATAGGTGGATGCTATCATTCATTCATTCATCTTCCGAACCACCTTATCCGCTGTAGCGGGTCACAGCGAGCTGGAGCCTATCCCAGCTGTCTTAGGGCGTGAGGCGAGGCAAACTCCGGGTGCGACGAAACCACACAAAGACAAAAGACCATGCACGCTCACACTCACACCTACGGTCAATTTGGACTGGCCAATTAACCTGAAGCACATACTGTATATTTGGAGGTGTGAGGAAGCCGGAGAACCCGGAGAGAACCCATACAGACATGGGAAGAACATGCAAACTCCGCACAGAGCGGGACTCGAACCCGGAACCGCCTCACTGTGCGGACACAGCGCTACGCACTGTGCCACTGTGACGCCCTTGGGATTATTCATTTCTTATGATATTCACATTGGCTGGTTTAACCTAAGTCAGATCACTTAATGTTTTATTTTATGTTAGCAGGATAAAATATTCAGATTTTGAAAATTTGCCAGTTTGTCAGTCTGTAGAGTTCAGCCTACACTCTGATAATTGGGTTTTTATTTAATACGGGTGCCTTTGATATTGCAACTGTTCTGTCTTTCTTTCCATGTCGCTGATGCTGATGAACGCCCAGAAATTATTATGGATCCTGCTGACTCTGACAACACAGATGAGTATAAAAACCAGGGAGCCAATGATGAGCCCCATAATTCATCAGAGGAATTGAGCAGTTTGAATGAATATGATGAAAAACCTTACATGTCTGAAAGCAAGTCATGTTTTTTTCTTTCATACCATATATGCGACTGTCCGGATCTGTAATACATACAACTTTTTCATTGGGAACTTTTAAGATTGTGATTTATTGTACTTACACAGAATCCCTGTACTTGGAGCACCCAGATGTGCAGAGACAATTGAATCAATACAGTTCCATGGCACAAGCTGGTGCCGTGTCAAATGTGGAAATGGAGAGCAGTCTGCTGCACTGTGAAGTCTGCAATTTCACCACTGGACACCTCTCTAGTATGCGACGACACTACATGAACCGCCACGGAAAGAAGATCCTCAGGTGTAAGGACTGCAACTTTTTCACTGGTTTAAGGTGAGGTGAATATTTTCTTCTGTTGATAAAAGATTTATTAAATGTGGTCATTCATTTAGAGCAAAGCATGCTGATAATATTTAGATGTCGTAATAATCATATTAGATCCAACAGAAAGCATAAACCCAAATATTATTTCCTTGCAAAGGAAAACCTTCTGAAAATGGTCCCACAGGAAGCAAAGTTTTATTCAGTAGTTTGGGAGAATGAGGATTTTGATTCTTTACATTCATGATGCAATGTTATAATAACTTATTGAGTTGGCCGTCTCGTCATTTAATATGATCCTTTTATTAGGGATATCTTGGGCAGCAGGTTTTCATTACTTTGTAGCTGACATAGATTCTGGTCACTCTTTCCCTAACCAGGAAAACCCTTGAAATGCACATGGAGATGGGTCACCTGACTTGCCCGTCAGAGCCCACTCATGAGAAAGACCTCCAGTGCCCGTTCTGCCTGTACCAGACCAAGAACAAGAATAACATGATCGATCACATCGTCTTGCATCGCGGTACGTCAGGTGCTCCACCTGGATTTAGTGTTCCCACCAATTGATAGCCTAATTGGTTGACTTCTATTCAGTTTTGTTGCTGTTGTGTGTTTTTTTCTTCAGAGGAACGCGTTGTGCCGATGGAGGTGCGTCGCCCAAAGCTATCACGTTACCTTCAAGGCCTCGTCTTCCGTTGTCACAAATGCACTTTCACAAGTGGCAGTCCTGAAAACCTGCGCTTGCACATGATGAAACATGATGAAATCAGACCCTACAAGTGCCGGCTGTGCTACTTCGACTGCACTCATCTGAGCACATTAGAGGCACACTTGAGTGATAAGCACCAGGTAAGGATTTTAAGCTTAGCTGCTCTCTGTACCATCGAAATTCAGTAGAAGCTGACTTCAAATTTGGAAAACTAATGGAAGTCATGCAAATGTTTGTTTCATGGTGTAAAAATTGTAAAAATAAAATTTTGTTAATTTCAACATTTTTAAAATCAGAGCACAGTATCATAAAATATAGCTCTAACAAACAGAATCCCGTTATCTCCCTTCTGTGACTGTTTCACTTTTGAAATGAGTTCTAACGATTACTGCGTAGCTACAACTGCCATGAAGCAGCAATATGATACAATATGTACTTAATTAATAGATATAAGATAATGTGGAAGGTTTTTGGTGTTGTTGTTGCTGTTTTCCATATTTTATGCCTGTAGACAATGAGATATAGACTATTATTTCTTTGAACAGCACGCATATATGATTCATGCATGTATGTATATAGTAAAGTATAAAGGTACTGTAGTTTGCATATTTTCTGGTGTACCAAATACAGTATGTATGCTCAGCCACGTAGAGGTTGCCTGTGTCCTGGCTGTGTCTTGCAGGGCTACAAATGAATTGGTCAGGCCAGGTAGAATCACATCAACAGCAAAAACATAGTTTGACACACTTAGCGTGTAACCCTCACTTGCACGGCAAGTATGTAGATCCAGCAGCATTTAGCTACGCATAATAATTAAAGTATTTAGATTGTTTTTCATTAAGTAGATATGAGTTTTTAAAGTACACAGCACAAAGCCACACCACTATATGTTTGCATGACCTTTCTCCAAGGTTTTCCTGTTTTACCTCGAAGTGATTCTTGTAGAAATGTGTCCAGTATGTGTGTGGTTTGGGCTTTTAAGAACAGGACAACTCATCTTACCTGAAGAAACACCAGGTTAAAAACCCAACGTATATCTAAAACCTGAAGGCTGTACCATATGTGATAACTTTCTATGCATGACAATTTAATTACTTAGATACTTGATTCTTACATTTTCAGATAAGTTGTCTGATAAAAACATTAGCTAAGCATTTTTGTTGCATACATCTCCGCTAATACAGGCTCATCTCTTCTCTGCATTCAAAATGCCTTGGATATGAAGGAGAACAGCAGCATACTACGACACCACTGTTCATGTATTGCAGGGATGTCAAATTCAAATACACATAGGGCCAGAAAACCAAACTTACTTTAAGCCGAGGACCGGACTGGTTCAATATTTATTAAAATATATTGAAAAGATTGCACATAGCCTATTGCACCCAGAGGTGTATATCATTAAATGATTAAATAAATAAAGCAAAAAACACATTTTTCAACAGGCACACAGACAAAACCGAACTTTTCAAATAAAAATCATGTCTATTTGTGTTTTTGAGACGTTTGATGGGGCCTTCTTAGATTATATTCTTTCATTACAGCCAAACTTTCTCCACACAGAAGGGACACAGGTTTGCCTTTTACCTCTGTGAACATGTCCTCTGACTGTTTTTAGCGCTCACCTCCAGGCTATACAGGCATGCAAATGTTAAGTTTGATCTCCATATATTTCTGTTTTGTGCAGGTTCTAAGGAATCATGAACTTGTGGGTCAGATCAACCTCGATCAGCATGAGGCAAGGGTCGACAGGAAGCCAGAACAGGAAGAGGAACTTCTGTCTGTTAACGACCACCCAATTGACCGCGGTGATGTTGTAAAGGAGTCTGTTACAGACTTAGATGACTTTCCGCAGAAGACACAATCTGAGTGCCTGGCAGAAAATTACATCAGGGAGAATGTTATTACAAAGTTAAAGGAAGTACTTCGGAAAGGTCAGGTTGGCAAGAGCAGAAATGGAGAAAACTCTGCCAAAAAAGAACAAAAAAAAACAATGGTACAAATAAACCTGGATCAGGGCCAACCAGAACAAGCGGAGACTTTGTTCCTGCCAGATGCAGCAAGAGGAAATGGGAGAGATAATGTATCGGAAAAGCATTATTCTGAAGGGAATAATGCAGTTATCAAGTTTGAGGATTGCAGTTCTCCAGAGAAAGATATGCAGATGAGTGAGAACCCAGCCCGACATGAGGTGAGAGGGAGGGATGTCAGCAGAGTAACATTCACGCCACAACCTGAGGAAACAGCAAAAGGAATCTCAGCAGCATCTGATACATTTTCTGAAGAACCACAAGACCACAAGCTCCACCTTAGGGTGGTAGAGCATAGAAGTTTGAACATTGATGACAAAAGAGAAGATAATATACTAGGTCAGGTCCTGCAGCTGGATGAGGAGGAAAACATTCTCATGGTTTGCAAAAAGTCAGATTGTGACAAAACGGTTAAAATAGAGGAGAACATTGGCCCCACGTGTAGACAACCTAAGTTGAACCATGAGGGGATCTTGGGCACGTCTCCTGTTGACTGCAAAGAGAAACTGCAAACTCAGAAAAACTCCCTGGACGAAGGAGTTGGTCATTGTGAAATACCGGAACTCAAGACTGAATGTCTGAATGAAGAACTGTACTCACTCAGTGGTTCTGAGGCTGAAGATCAGGATGATCATCTTGAGCAAAAGCAGGAGCAAGACAAGGTGATCACTGAGGATGATAAGAACCAGGGCTCACATCTGGAACATCAAGAGACTGACAGGATGAAAGAAGCTTTAGGTAAGATGGGTCACAGTAGATCTGAATTACATTATTAAGAAACATAGTAAAGGTTAAGGAGCAACATTTTGAAGACACCCACTGACTTTGATGAAAGCTGTGTCCTATAACTCCACAGCAATCTATATTGATTTTTAAAAAAAAATCTAATTGTGGAAAGGGGGCATTTTCGAATGTTCTATACTAAACCTTAAAATGTTTCATTTGTCAGAAGAAAAGTCTGTGAAAGACTTTGTTATTTCTGTCGGCTTTCTTTTCTTTATCTTGAAATCACCACAAGGATCTCATTAGTTGGAATAGTTCACACATGGTGATACAATGGTGAGGTTGTTTTTCTCTGATCTACCTTGTTTCAACTTTTGCAGTAACAAATTCAAATGGTTAAATAAGACTTGTCAAAATCTAGTTTCTGTTATTTGAACATGTGAATAGTCGTACTGGGTGACGTGACCATGTTACTTTTCTAATGTATATCACTGTGGGTTTGGAACACCAGCGTAAGATAATCTGTCCTTTCTCTCAGTTACAGACGGAGTGACTGCAGAGGGCAATCGGTTTACTTGTCAGTATTGTGGGCGAAAACTCCTGAACAGTGCTGAACTTGAACGTCACATCATTCGACATGGGATGTAAAATTTTTCTTCATGTGCTGGACAAGACCGATGCTTTCCACTTTTTTTAAAAATAGGATTTTGTTTAGTTTGTTTTGGGGTTTTTTAGTAACTGTCTTCTCGTAATGAGAAGGACATTTCTAACACATTCTAACTCTGATTTTTTTTTTCATGTTCTGTGCTTTTTAAAACTTGTTTTATGGTATTTTTTTTAATGATTAAGCTGTTGAATGTACTGTTACTTTTTGTGGTGTAAGATGCAACATCAAAAAGTTACAATATGAAAGGTTACATATTTCATTAAGATTTTTGAATTAGTTTGACAACACGAATGAATATTCTTAATCTGTGAAAATGTTAATTAGAGGGAAAACGATAAAATTCCAACATTGAAATATCTCATGCTTATATGAAAGTGTTCTTGTCATGAACAATTATTCTAATAGTTCAATGCGGAGACCTGATCCACTTCGCTGTGGAAACAATAGTGCTACATTCAAGTCTGTTGGACATTTTAACAATATGTAGATTTCGTTCTTACGGGCAAATAAACTACTTCAGCGATGAGTACATCTGCGACTGCTTCCAGTTGGGTGTGAAATGTAAAAACGTTTGATTTGTTACCTTGTCACTATACATTTTGTAAATAAACTAGTATTCTGCTTATGAGAGTCTCTTTCCGCTGTGTTCAATGCAGTGAATATTGATGTTCTACTTAATTCGTCATACAAGTCAAAACTGAATATGTGGGTGTGCTGGTTTCCATATCGGCTTTAGGTGCATAAACTTTTTATTCTCATAAGCAGGTTTTAGTTTCATGAACTGTGAATCAGTACAGTACTTACAACGCCGGAACACAACATACTATCGTGGATGCACCCGAATAGCTGAATTGAGAAAAAAACGAGTTTAGGAGTAGCACATGAAGGCAACATTTTACTCCTCATTGGTTACGACACATTGGCATCCAAACGTAAGAGGACTCTGCTTCCTGGTGTTTACTCAATGGGCTGATGAGACAGAAAGTAGGATTGTACGTCGCTAGTAAGTCTTTGATTTGATCTATGATTTGATTTTCGAGTCGAAGGTTAGAACGCCATTTGAACAAAAGTGTGACATGGGTTTAATTTCGCAGCGGCATTTTGGAGAAGAGGTGATGCTGTAAAATTTGGAATAATACAGTCTGCGGAAGCAGCGACTTGTAGGAAACGTTTGAGAAGATCATCCTGAACTAATTCCACTTGTAAACATCTGGTATTTAGTGTGGATGTTATTCTGTTCACGATCAGATTAATGTGGGAATTTATAGTTCTGGTTGTACAGTTAATGTGTTTTACAAACAGACAAATTGTGTGTGTGTGTGTGTGTGTGTGTGTGTGTGTGTGTGTGTGTGTGTGTGTGTATACCAATTATATATATATATATATATATATATATATATATATATATATATATACTGTATATATATATATATATATATATATATATATATATATATATATACTGTATATAGAAACTTTAAAAGTATTAGTAGTAATTAAAATTACTTATATATGTAAATTACTTACACCATAATTAATTGTCAGAGTAAAAAGTTAGAAGCTACAAGTTTGAAACAAATGTTTTTCAAGTTTGCTGATTAGTCCACAGTATAGTGTCAGGTACACAGTGATTTAAGAACATGAGCCTCTTTGAGTTCAAGAAGTACGGAAGCTTTATTGGGATATGTAGGCTTGAGCTTCTGCTTATGTGTAGTTTATGTTTCCTTTGGAAAGAACTTCATTCATACTTTACTACGTTGACTTAGAAGGTTTTGTTATTTATTGCAGGGATATCTGCAGTGGTAGTAAATGGCCGTACATGAACTAGAAGAACTGGCCCTCTGAATTCCTTTGTTCGCAGAATACACCGCATAATATTATCCTATTGTTTGGATTAACGCCCCATTTTGTATATTCTAAACTAATTTTCACCAAGAGCCACATCAGCATAATGGCTATCCTGGAAAGGTCAGATGGAACTAGTAAATGCAACTAAATGTAACTCAATGTACTGTAATATAAAATAAATATAGCTAATCCTTAATGTTAAATAACTAAATTTATCACATATCATTATACTTTGATCATGTCTTGTGTATTTACTGTGGTTTAAATAGAGCAGGAAATGTGATGAAATATAAAAATGTCAGCTACACTTTTATAAGAATGACTTTTTCTTTATTTGTCCTATTAAAGCCAAATGTCCTATTTCCTTACAGAAAACTATCAAGGAAGTTATTTGGAAACCACACCTCTTTAAAAGCAAACTGTTGTCATTGAGGTCCCGCCCTAATGTTTAACCTGTGCTTTTTCCTGTAAACTAAAAATCTGTCTTACCAGCCAGTTTAATGTACTGTAAACATTGTTCACTATTATACGACTAGATTACATTGATTATTGCCACTACAATATTTATATACTGCCAAACTATTTCTTTTTAATGCTTCTCTGCTCACATTTTTCATTTGTGTTTTGTTTACATACAGAAACAGTCGAGAGGCCATATATCAACTAAAGAAATGCCAGATGTCAACAAATCTGCAGAGGAAGGCAGCTCCTTCTCTTCAAAAGTTATAAACAGTGTGTTTCTTCTCCTGCTAGTAGACCTGCTGGGATTTACGCTCATTCTTCCTCTGCTGCCATCAATTTTGGACCATTATGCACAAACAGGGGTTAGTTTTGTTTACATTTAAGTTGATAAGTAATTTTCCCAGATCAGTAAAGTATGTCGAAGCCTAATTGACAGGATACATCCAGGTGCATATCATACAGGTAATAAAGTACATGCATAATATATATATATATATATATATATATATATATATATATATATATATACACACACACTTTAAATATAAACTGTTTAAAAGTATTAGTAATTCAAATTACTTATATATGTAAATTACTTACACTATAACTGTCAGAGTCAAAAGTTAGAAGCTACAAGTTTATTATACATGTATATACTGTATGTGTATAAATATATATGTTACACTCAGGAGGTGTGTATAGGATATATATATATATATATATATATATATATATATATATATATATATACACAGTATATATACACACACACTTGAGAGAGTAAAGTTTCATTTGACTTTTCATTAGCTGCAGAAATAATCACTTGGACCTTAATTTTCATGAATTTGAATCACTGGAAAATTTTGTACAATATGTGTGTCAGATATTCTGTGTTGGAAATACACATCAGCCTTCTCATTAAATTAAACCTCTCAAGTGTAGAAATAAATGAAAGGCTAATAAAAAGACAACAGGAAGTATTGGACTTAGAGTGTGCAGAGTTTGATGCACATAGTCTGTCCCATCTATGGAACAAAGAAGGCTGTGTGCAAAGAATGTCTCTCATGAAAACCATAACCAACTCATGAGTGATAAGTTTGGCAGACGTGGGCTGTGCACTCATCTGCCTGTGTGTGCTGACTCATGCTAAATAGACCTCCCGTTTTTTATTTGTTTTGTCCCAAATATTCCTTCCTTCTTCCTCGTACAGGATGTTGTATACGAGTTCCTGCAGAGTGTTGTGGGCTGGTTCAGGGAAGCCGTGGGGATTCCTATGGAAAGGAAATACAACAGTGTTCTGTTTGGAGGTTTGTTGGATTGACTTCACATTGAACACAGCTTCAGGTTGCAATGAATCATAGATTTTTTAACAATGCAAAGATAGATTCATTTGCCTGTTCCTCATTTTCCCCACCAGGTCTGATTGGTTCGTTGTTTTCTCTGCTTCAATTCCTGTTGTCTCCTTTAACTGGGGCTCTCTCTGACAAGTATGGCAGACGACCCATGCTCATTCTTGTTACAGTGAGTAACAACATATAAAACATATTCCGTTCATTTTTTGGATGTTACAGTTTAGACCCCTGTATTTGTCCTTATTCAAAACCATTCCTAAAGTAGCAAGAGTGTTAGAATTACTAATGGTAAGCATAGAGTTGTCAGTCTTCTTGTACATAAATCCATGCAGCCTGAATTCTTCAAGTCTAAGTCGTGCCTTATGATCCAGTTAGGGATGATGTCCTCTTACGCCGTCTGGGCAGTTTCCCGGAGCTTCAGCATGTTCCTTTTGTTTCGGGTAATTGGGGGCATTTGCAAGAGCAATGTCACCCTCTGCACCGCCATCGTGGCTGACCTGACTTGCCCAAAAGCACGGAACCGAGGAATGGTAGGCACAGACTTTCTTTTGCCGTAAAACACCATGATGATGTTGGATGCATGTTCCAATTGTAGCAGGAAGTTGACTTATTCTTTAGTTGAAGGCTCTGCTAAAGGTTTAGGTAACTTTTACTGTACATAATGTTGCTAATAGGTGAGTGTATTCTTGTGTGAATTGGCATTGAGAAGACCTTTAAATAAGTATCTCACATATTGAAGAAACTGTACATCTAATTTTATCATCACAAGGCTATGATCGGCGTTGCCTTCTCCTTGGGCTTCACCGTGGGTCCTCTGATGGGTGCCTACCTAGCCACCAGCTACAAGTCAACAGGAAACGTCTTCTACCAAACCCCGGCTTTGCTTGCATTTGGCTTCAGCACTGCTGATCTACTTTTCATTTGGTTCATGCTGCCAGAGACGCTCTCAAAGAATGCCAAGGTTGACTTCATCAGCAGCTCACACACACAGACTCATACAATAATCCTGAAAGGCAAAGGTTTTCTTCAGCCAGTGAAGTTCACTGGTATTTTGGACCTACCATTCGGTGGTCAGAGCTATACTGGGAATGTCAGCAAATTCATAAATAATATTAAAGATAGCAAGTGATTTGAATTTTAGGGAAGAGTGAGGGAGTTACCAGTCTGTAGATTCCCTCTCAGAAGAGAGCTTCTGAGGCATTAAGTGTGAACAGACCTGAATGGGTGGACGATGGGTCAGTAGGGGTTTTAAAACCAATAATACAAATCTCATAAACAGATGTGTTCTTGTTTCATTCTAGGGTTCTTCTTCAGGGTTCAGGGATCTTCTGAACCCATTATCTTTGTTCCATTTTTCAGCTGTTACAAGAACAAAAGATCCACCCGCAAAAGAAAGTGAGTTGTGAGGTCCTCTCTGTGGGATAAGGGTAGACCCATTTGACCCGGATGTAATACATGACTGAACCGTTGCACAGTAAGCCATGTAGTAATTGCCTTTTCCAGAAATGCAGAAACTTCAAGTGTTGGGTCTGGTTTATTTCTGCTACCTCTTCCTCTTCTCTGGTCTGGAGTTCACACTGAGTTTTCTGACTCACCAGCGCTTCCATTTTACGAGGTATAAAGCCAGAGATAAAGTTGTGTATATACTCCACCAGCTTCTGTAAACACTCAGGAGGAGAAAACTGATTTTTCTTTCATTAGTATGCAGCAGGGAAAGATGTTCTTCTTCACTGGTGTCGTCATGGCCTTGATCCAGGGGGGTTATGCTCGCAGGATAAAACCTGGGCAGCAAATCAGGGCCGTTAGTATGGTAGGTGCACCTTTTTTTTACACGGCTGAAAGCTTTATGATGACGTACTCTTAAAGAGGCAGAATGCACCACAACACAACTGTCTCCTTTCTAATTACGTATTTCCTATTTTTAGGCAATCGCAGTATTAATTCCAGCATTTGTTCTCATCGGGCTGTCCTGGAATGTAACAATGCTCTACATGGGCTTGCTGTTATACTCGTTTGGTGAGCTCGTTTTACTCTATCATGTTAAGTCATGTAAATCTAATTGTACAATCATTTAAGCACTTGTGATGTAATACTCCACTATTATATAAAAAGTATAGTATGAATATACTTTTTCCTTGTGAATTTATATTCAGCTAAATGTATTCAGTGCTTACATTTTATGCCGTTCTATTTCTTACAGCAGCTGCAGTAGTAATTCCATGCCTGTCAACACTTGTTTCTGACCACGGTGAACATCTTATTCATTCTTATTCGTGGAAATACGAACCCTGTTGATTTTATACTGTGACATACAAAGTGTTGCTGATTATGTACTGTGAATATTCCTCTAGGCTCGGCCAATCAGAAGGGTACAGTGATGGGGATTCTGCGTAGTTTAGGTGCTCTGGCCAGAGCGATGGGGCCAGTCGTGGCATCCTCAGGTAAGAAAGACAAAGGGCAGTAAAGGCAACAAATCTGCAATCTGTTAGCAGTTTTTAAATCTAACAGTCAGCAGATTAAAACTGCTGACGTAGTTTAGAGAATACAGTACATTTGAAGGCTGTGATGCGATACCTCTTCTTGGAAATTTGTGCTTATTTTATCTTATACTTGTGTGTATGGTTTTTTTTTTTCACAGTTTACTGGATGGCTGGAGCTCAGACCTGTTTCTTCCTCACATCAGCCTGTTTTATTGTCCCTCTGACTTTTCTGAGGACAGCCAAGAGGCTAAAGGAGGAATGAGAGATGCAATGACTTGAAAGACACATTTTTCTATTGCCTAGTTTTGAATGATATGTTTACATATGACAGTACAACAAACATGAACCTTTTTTAATGATGTGTATATTGTACTGTTACCTAAAGATCATTCCATTCAACAAAATAATGCAATAAGATGATGCAAGTGCCAAACAGATGGACATTATGACACAAATGAGAAATAAGTGAAAATAATGTTCATATGCAGACACATGCACATTGTCTGATGTGTGGGTTTGGTTGGGTTGTAAGTGATAAATTTGCCTGTGAGACATACAGTAGATGTCACATTAAAATGTATTTTATCAATCACTCAGATATTGTATTATATGGTAGCATTTATCTTTGCATTTTAACTCCAGAAATTAACATAGTCTGCTGTCTTGTAAAAAAAAAAAAAAAAAAGAATAATGAGAAACTAATCTTTTTGTGGAAGCTATTATAAAATTGTATTCAGCTAATTTTTCTTTAGTCTTGTGAATCATTTTCTGAAATTCAGTAAGTTTTGAGGTATTCTGTCATTCAGCATTAATATTTACTAAATTTTACACATATTTTACCCACAAATATACACTGTATTGATTTTTTTTCTTTTAGATTAACACATTGGATGAAAACATAAATTAACCCTCACTTCAATATTCCATATGATCCATGCATAATAATAATGCATGAGTGCAAGACTGAATATTGCAAGAAATATCCTTTGAATATACAGTATAAACTGAAAGTACCTTAAATGTAAATCGAAATTAAGTTGAAAGAGGGCTTTTTGTTGAAATAGTGTATTTAATGCTGCATTCGTTTGAATATTATTATCAGGATTAAAATACTGAGATACGCTAATACACATGCGTCGATTTGACTTGAACACACAATAGTATTTTAAAGCTTATATATGGACAGGTAGATACAGTAAAAAAAAATGGCACACTTTTGTTCCAAAATGAACTCGCAGAATTTATATTCCCATACGCGTTTGCCTTTATTTGTTAGGACGTGTGCCTCAGGATGTCACTGCGAACTCCTCATTGTCATGCTGAGTTCTGACGAGCAATTTATACAAGGCGTGCGGTCTCATGACTGAATGGGAAAACAAAGCGTAAATCCTGATAATGGCCATATCAATAACTTGTGAAAAACATTTTAATAATGGCAACTGTCTGAAAATCATTATGTCTAACGAACTTCAAAAAGTCTAAACTTGAGACCAGCCACTTGTGCTTTAAACTCCAGTCCGGTATCAGTGATCCCACTCAGGTGGAGGGAGGTTCCAATCCACGCTACCATTGATTGACTGGTGCTCGTTGGCTTTGTTGGGTTCATAGGTTACGAAATAAAAAGAGTGATAATTGGCTAGAAGTGAGGAAGTGATCATAATGAACCAATCAGAGGCGGAGGAGGGCGGGCCATCACGCCGTCACACTTATGACTCGCCGTTTGGATAGCTAACATGTTGCGGTTACAGCACCTGTGACAGGAGCGACAACAAGCCGAGGATCGGCGGAAAAGCTGAGATGTAAACTGTTTATAGGAAGATCTGGAAATGGACAAGGTAGTTGATGAAAATGACCAATTTTTAGGCGAACTAGCAAACCAAGCGATCGCGCACTGATGCTCCTAACGCGATCTGATGTAACTTTCAGCGAACTTTAAATGTGAGTGCGCAGAAGAGAAATGACTTCAGACAACCCACTGTGGCTGTTAAGTTTAGTACAAACCAAGTTCATCCGAGGTGTGAACCCGCAAGGTAGCATTAGCTATGCTAACGTTGCGAGGCTAATAGCCGATTAAGTCACTGGTGACTATTGTGATCAAAAGCTAAATGCTCTCAGTTTGATCAAAGTTTTAACTTTAAACGTGGAGGAACAGATAACATGTTAATACGGATCTATGCTAGCTGTTAATACATAACCTCAGGTGAACTACAGACAGAAACGCGATTGTCAAAGGTCATGTTCCAGCACACTGTTGATGACAGGCAGTATGTTCCTTCCCCAGGAGAAGAATTCGTCATCTAGACAAGGGAGACAAAAGAAAGATCCTGCAGAGCTTCAGTCCTGCTCATTACCTCTGACATCACCAGATGGTAATGGGTCCAAACAGAGCTCCAGAGGGTATGGTGGCAACCAGTGTTCTACATCAATAAAGTATACTTCTTCTTCTTCTAGATTAGTGTTTGTGGTAGGCTAACACACTGCTTCATGCCCCCCCCCCCCAGTCACCAGTGTCAGGCTCTCTCTTTGTTTGCAATTCTGATCTATGTTCAGGAATCAGTCGAGTGTGAGGCCAAAGCAGATTGCAACAAGTCCATTTGGAGGCATGTCAAAGAGTCACGGCTACAGCAGCAGCCGTCCCATCAGAACGGTTGGTTTCTTTTTGATGTCACAATAAAAGGATGTGACAAGCTTTGGTTGTAAAATCATGTCAATGGCATTTCGTCTGTCTCCGCAGATCTCAAAAAACAATGATACTCTTCCCCAAGGCAAAGTTATGGTTAACAATTCAAAGGATACATATAAAAAAGGTAGATATCACATTAGTCACTCCCCGGTTAACTGATCCTGTCATGTACCTTCACTTACCTTTTTTTTTTGTTCACTCACTTTTGATCATCTTCAGTGATGTTCTGTTGTGCTTGGACCTTAGGTTTCAGAGGGACACGATCTACCCCAAACTCTGCTCAAAAGTCCAAATCACCACAAGCAAACTTTATCCCATTTGATGCAAACTTAACTGATTTCCCAGAGTTAGGTGTTCATACCTCTGTCCAGAGAACATGTTGGGATCCAGCACCTCAATCCACAAGCATAATGGAAACATCACTTTCCTGGAAGGTGAGTATATTAAAATATTAGTAGTGATATTTGGGGACTTTCTGGTGGATGCTTCTCGTGAACATGGTGCTGCTCTTTCTGTTAAATAGTCTGACAGGAGAGAATCCCCAGAACTGTCTGACTCACAGCAGATAGCCACCAATGGGAAGGAAGATTCACCTATGCTTTTCCTAGGTAAGTAGAAGTCCATGCTATCAGCTTGTCACAGACTCAGGCAATGTCAATAACATTAGGTGTTAATAAATACACTTTTAAAATTGTTTATCTTTGAACAGTTCAGCCGGTGCAGACTTCCTGGGCAAATATCGCCTCACAACCTCCAAAGAAACTTGCCCCAAAAGAACAGATGGCTCACGACAGCTCCATGCAGGTAAGATGACATGTTTGATTTCAAAGCTCAACACTTTGATTTATCAGGGCACCCACACAAGTTAAAGAGTTCTAAAATATTTTGACTGTAGTTCTGCCAAAATGGCCTAAAAGTAATCAAATCATCTGACTTTGTACATCCAGCGGCTGTTTTTGTGTGTCATTATCGGTTGTTGGCAGACAGTTTCGATCTTCAAACTCAAACCTTAAGATTACATCATCAGGGGTTTGGACATGTAAGAAACTGTGTAATCCTTTTTCTGGAGTTCTAGTCATCCTTATAACCAGTATTTTTAAATTAGTTGTATTTGTATTTTTTATTTTATCAGTTAAACTGACAGAAAAGTACAGTAATACAAATGTTAATCGCTTAATGTATTTCAAGTTATATGCTGTATCATCATCACTGACTGTCCCCCTTTTAGTGGTAGAAGTATGAAAAACTATTAAATTACCGTGCTGAATAAATCTTGTTGTATCCCCTTTACCTTTTATAAGATGGAGGAAATTGCTGCACAGCAGGAGGATGGAACCCAAGGGAAGAAAAAACGGAAGAGAAAGAAGAAGAGGGCAAAAGGTACAGGTGAAGAGGCAGACGCCGAGTCAGAGGGACCAGCCATGTTTCAGGAGCCTCCAAAATTTGAGGTAGCTAAAACATTCAATAAGTTTTTTTTAAAGTATTTTTTTTATAATTGGTCAATGTTAAGTTTTTTTTGGTGTCATTTTTCTTTTGTCAGGATGAAGAAGAGTTTCCAGGCTTGACTCTGACTTTAACTAGGAATGAAAGATATTTAACAGGCAGAAATGATTCAAAACTATGCAGTGAGGTATATATCCCTAGTTTTTTCCCTCCTAACTTGCTTTAATATCTTAATTATAATAAATACAGAATTCAAAATGAATGATTAAATGAAACTTGACGTAATTTGTTAGAAGTAATATCCTCTATATCCTAGGAAAACCAAAGACGAATCCAGAGTCGGTATGCTGAAGAAACTCAGGAAATATCACCTGCACCAAAATCCCAGCCCCCAGAGACGGCTAAGAAAGGACAGGTTTGTATTTTTCTATTACTAATAAATAAAGTATGTAACCCCTGAAATAAACAGTGTAGACTGAGCCTAGTTTATTGGCCTATTTTGTACCTTTTGTTTCTAGAAAACTGAAAAGGTTTCTGGGAAAAAGAGCAAAGCTCCTGTTCAGCTCGACATAGGAAACATGTTGGCCACTCTGGAAAAAAAGCAGCAATCACAAAAAACTAAGCAGGACGCCAAGCCGATAATTCTCTCTGGTGAGTTACAAGCAGCATCAGTGCCTGTGCCCAACTGGGTTCCTAATTCATGTTTCTTTGGTCTAGTAAATTTTTCAAGTAAATTCTGGCTTTTGGCACTCGCTTGGAAATAGCATTCTTACTGCTCAAAATTCACTTTCACATGAAACTAAATAAGACTCCAAAATGAATAAATATCTTTCCATCTTATTTATTTGTAGTTTCTGGACCTGTTGTTCAAAAGCAACAGTTAGTCCAAAAAAAGCCAGCCTGGCAGCAGGATAAAATTGCTCACAACCCCCTTGACTCCACCAGTCCTTTGGTAAAGAAAGGCAAACAGAGGGAGGTGCCCAAACCAAAGAAACCCACACCGCTGAAAAAAGTAAGTCAGCTGTCTTACTCTGGAGCTAAGACACCTTTGCAGCGTTTTGCAAGAAGGTATTTCTCTGTTACAATCTTGTTTCTTTTTTTCTGATGCTCAGGTCATTTTGAAAGAAAGGGAGGAGAGGAAACAAAGACGTTTGCTGGAGGAGAGAGGGCTGCTGCCGGAAATTGAAGTGCAACCTGAAGATCACGCTGCAGAAGAAGAGCAGAGTGAGACGGACATTACAGGTGAGAGAAAGCAGATGGAATGATCAAATTTAACATAGATTTTTCTCATCAAACAAGCACACTTCATGCAGAAGGTAGCCTTTGACTATAGCCAATAATTGATGTGTATGTCACTGGTCTAAACCCTCAGGTAAAGTTGTTGGAAGTCCTGTTGAAGAGATGAATGATGAGTCAGAGTTAGATGCCACAAACCAGAGAGACAGCGAAGAAGAGACCAATGAAGATAAAATCACGCAGCAACAAACTGTTACGTCCGAGCCCTGCCCAGCTAATCGCCTCAAAATCCACAGCAGAAAGTTCAGGGAGTAAGACTAAAAATGCACCATGCTCCAATATTTGCATCACCACAAGTTGTCTGAGTTGTCTGTGTAATCAATCAGAGTTTCACTGCTGTTTCTCAATTTGATATATGCACACCAGCTACTGCAGCCAGATGCTGAGCAAAGATGTGGATGAGTGTGTGACGGCTCTGCTGAAGGAGCTAGTTCGCTTCCAGGACCGCCTGTACCAGAAAGACCCCATGAAGGCCCGCATGAAAAGGCGAATCGTGATGGGGCTCAGAGAGGTCCTAAAGCATCTGAAACTTAGGAAGGTCAAGTGTGTTGTCATTTCTCCGAACTGTGAGCGCATTCAATCCAAAGGTAAAGTGTCCTTCCTGGAGCTTTATCTAGTTTGACTCTGGGTTGTTTTTGTCAAGAGCTCCAACCACACACGTAATTACCAGAACAGTGTTTGGAATATCAAAATGTCTTTTATGTTTTTAACTTGTTTTGAAACTAGTTTTTGACTTTTAAGAAACACAAAGCAAGTGTTTTGGAGATCAGTTTTGTTTTGTCTTTGGTGGATTGATAGAACCATTACACTTGTTGCAGTCATCTTAGAAACAAAATTTGGGAAGCGGCTAAAAATGTAGAATTCTTTAAAGCATTTCAAGAAACATTTCATCTTTTTGTAGGGGGCCTGGATGAAGCTCTTTACACCATTATTGACACTTGTCGTGAACAAGGAGTTCCATTCGTGTTTGCCCTTTCTAGGAGAGCTTTGGGTCGCTGCGTCAACAAGGCAGTACCCGTCAGCCTGGTGGGCATCTTCAACTACGACGGTGCACAGGTCAGTTAAATTTATACATATTTCTGACGACAAAAACAGCTCTTCATATGCGTTTCATGACCTGATTTTACAGTAAAATATTTTTGAATGTATTTAAACTAATTCAAAACGTCAAGGTTGCGGAGTGGGAAGCACTGTATCCTCACAGCAAGAAGGTCCTGGGTTCAAATACTCCTGGGGATTTTCTGTTTTTGCATGTTTCCTCTGTGTTGGCTGGGTTCTCTGTCGGTTCCCCAGCTTCTTCCCACCACCAAAAACATGCAATACAGATGAACTGGTGACTTTAATTTTGCCCATAGGAATGAATAGGAGTGTGATTGGTTGTTTGTCTTTCGTGTGACCCTATGATGAGGTGGTGAAATGTTTTCTTTCTTACCCACAGGACTTCTATCATAAGATGATCGAGTTGTCTTCAGAGGCCAGGAGTGCCTATGAGGTCATGGTGTCAAGCCAAGAGTGGATGTCCCAGGTGGAGGGGAAGCAGGAAGCCGACACTGAGGAGGGGCTGCAGATCAGCAGCCTGGCCCAGAAGGCTGAGATCAGTGCTGTCAGCACAGAATTAGAGGAACCAGAATACAGTAAGTCAGTCTTGACCTACTATCTGTGAACCAATTACATGAATTCTTTTTATGTAGAAAATTTGTTACAGATTTAACCAAAGTTAAAGAAAAGTAAAGTAAATAAAGTAAATAATTATCTTTTGTATTTCCTCTTTCTAGTAAAAGTTTGGAAAAAATTGTTGGCGAAGGATTGCAACCACAAATTTTTGAACTTTGAGGAGCAGCTGAGCTCCATGTGCTTGGAGGAGGAATGTACTGAAAACACAGAGGAGGACAGGAGTTGACAGCGCAAAAGCCCTCTGTGCCTAAAAACCTTTCTTTTTTTGTTGATCAGCTTAATCACACATGCAGAAACAGAGCAATGCTCAGTGCCCTGCTGCTGTTTCTCAACCAGGGATTTTTACTATGAAATGAATCAGGTTGGTAATATCTGCAATTAATTGTGAAATCCTTTGTTTTGTATTCTGAAAAGCTTGAAATATATTATGTTTGAGGTGAAGATCATATGGAGAATCAGTGTATTTTAACTTCGTGTACAAAGTTCAGGCCAGAACTTGTAGAAATCCCACAATATGAATTTGCAATAACAAATGTGAACAGACAACCATGCAACACTTTCAGCCAATATGATGCGTTTTGTTTTTTCCCCGTTAGGTTCAGTTTAAAGTATGTCAGTTTCTAAAATACTGGACTTTTATTCCACATCTGCACAGAAGAAAGTACACAACAAATGTTTCATATTTATTCAGTTTCTTGGCTGTTGAAAAGTGCTGCACTACGGCAGATGTTTGACTTATTTGTGAATAAGTCAAACAAAAGTTCTTATGGATTAAAAGTCTTACTGTCAAAGGTCAGTGTGACACGTGTCAGGTGAGTTTAGACTAAAAAGGCAAGCTGCTACTTTTTGTGTACAAAAGTGAATTATTTGAGTGACAATTCACTCAATTCACTCAGAACTTCTGTTGTTTTATCCCAGTTCCATTGCTTTGTACAGAGTCTTTATTTGTCTTTCATTTGAGGTTATTGACATATTAAACACTATACACAATAAGCAACTGCCACTCATGTAGTTTAAGTGATATCATTAAAAAATGAAGTGTTTATTTTTTTATTTTATTTTTATGTGCTTTTTCTGTGACCTAAATAATGAGGAAACAACACAAGTAGCATCACGGCTGAAGGTGACACATTACATTCTAGTGAGTGTAGAGGAGGTGAAGGAGCTATAAAGGATAACATTCAGACTGATCTCAAAGCATTTCTAATCAGTAAAGGAGAAAAGACATCAGATCACAATCAGCAAAGTCTTTAAAATTCAGTATTTTGATATTTTTAAGTTAAATACCTGTAGAAAGGTGATAAAATATAGATGGTGATAAGAACACAGACAGGATGCTGAAATTTAGTTCAATTTAGTCTGGTGTAATCCCACCGGGAGAATGGTTGTTGGAAATTTCTGACATGTTAGAACAAGAAAAGCACAAGTGTGACTAACAGCATTGATTATGAGTGCCGTCATGTGTTAATGTTTTTTGACAAAGCGTACGATTAATATTGTTAATGACACTTTTCTTTCCTAATAAATATGTGTGGAAAAAAATCTCTACGTTCTTAAGTTGTATAGAAATCTTGCAGCAATAGTTCACCATTACAGTACTGTCATATTTGTATTTGGTGGTGAGTTTGATGAGAAGACTACAGTCCCATATCAGTGTGATCAGTTTTAGTTATCCATTCAACCAGCTAAGCAAGCCAGACTTTTTTTTGGGTATAAATTACAAAGGGATCGATTTTTGCATTCATTAGAAAGAAAAATAATTTGTATAATTAGCATCAGTTAGATGCTCTACAGCATGTGTCAAACTCTAGGCCCGGGGGCCAAATGTGGCCCACTAGAGCATAAAAGATCAGAGTCTAAAAATAAATAATTCAGAGTGTGTTTTGACCAAACTACATTTCCCACGATGCAGTAATTAAGCCCATTTTAATTTTGACAAATAATGTTTTGAACAAAGTTAATGTTTTAACTTGTGTTTGATGTTATTTTTCTTTATTCATCTGGATAGTTTGATCCTTGACTAATGGAATTGTTTTTTTACATAACCTGACAAAAGGATTTATGTTATAACAGAGAAACAAGCAGTTATCTATTTTTTGAGCAACTGTAATGTTTGTTACTTCAATAAGTAATAAATTTAGTGTTATTTAACATCAAGGAGTAATTACATTTATGCTACATTGCATTGAGTTACATTTATAAGTTGCAGCCAGCCCTTTGAGGACAGCCGTAATGCTGATGTGGCCCTCAGTGAAAAAGAGTTTGACAGCCATGTTCGACAGACTAATGGTTCAGAAAGGTCTGTGGAAGTAATAAAAGTTTAGGAATGAATTATGAACCTGATGTATTTTTAATTGAAGCTTAAATGTTGACAAAATGTCACCTGGACTGAATATAAGATAACTTACAAGAGAAGATACATCATTCTCAATTTTCATTTACATTTTAAAAAGGGGAAAAAGTGGTCCAAAATCATTAATACCTTTCTCAAGAATTTATTTAACAAAAAAATGTATTGGCTTTTATCAAACACATCTAGAATTGCTGACCTTCTTTTTGCATGCCTCCTCTGGTGTTTTTGCCCATTCATGAGCAATGAGCTCCAGCTCTTTCAGGTTGAGCGTCTCCTTGCCATCACCCTGATCTTGAGCTTCCTGTACAGATTCTCAAATGAATTCAAGTCAGGACTCTGGCTGGGCTCCTGTAAAATGCTAACCTTTTTTATTCGCTAACCATTTCTTCACTACTTTAACTGTCTTTGGGTCATTGTCATGCTGAAATGTCCACTGGTGCCCAAGAATGAGTTTCTCTGCAAACTACCTGATGTAGATGCAGATTTTACACCTTCATTTTATGCCAAATGAAGGATACGTTACTTTGGCCAAACAATTACATCTTATTGCATGGACAAAAATAACCATAAAAGAGAAGACGTCCTCCTCTTTGTCCAGACGAGCATTTGCAAAGTCCAAGTGGGCTTTTGTGTGTGTTATCTGGAGGAGTGGCGTCCACCGTGATCTGCATCCGTGGAACCCAGCAGCGTGTCGTGTCCATTGGACTGTCTGCCTGGAGATGTTGCACCAGCAGAACATCTCAGATTATTTAATAGCACTTTACTTCGTAGCCACTGAAACATGAAAACATTCAGATATGGCCTTATCGCCCTGTCCTGACTTGTGAATATCCACACGTCCTCAGTTTTAGCCATGATTATCCACAAAACAGCTGCAGAGAGCTGCTGTTTTTCACCTATAGAGCTGATTAAAACAGATTTTTCCGGTGAATCAGGATAATTTAAAACCAAATTGTTTAGTTTATTTTTTTTCAGACTAATTAGGAAGCTTTAGAAAGAGCTTGGCCTATTTTAATTGTGTAGAGCTCTGGATTTTTCTATAGTTTGTGACAGTATGCAAGAGATATGAAAAATATTGGACATTATAGTTTTTGTTCAAATGTAAATTAACGAGAATTTTTTTCTCTTGTCCATCATCTTCTGAGAGAAATCAGTCATTTCAAATCGAGATTAAACTGGCTTACTGAAAAAAGTCAAGCTTTGCCATGGTTTTGTGTATTTTCATACAGAATTGTATAAAGAGGACAAGACAGATGAATGTACAGTAATTCAACATGAACTGTATATTTTGTCATTTCAAATGATCAACATTTGTTCACAATGAAGAACTCTTTGATCAAAGAATATCCGTCACGTTTCACTTCCAGACTCAAAATATATTTTTCATACTTTTTGCACACCATTAATTTTACCTTTTGTTTAATTTCCATGGTTACAAATTTAATTTAGATTCTCTGAATGGTATCTGTTTTTTATTCATACATTAATTAATTTTGATTAATTTATTTAAGAACTGGGGTTAACAGCAACAACTTCTTTGTGTTGTCAGTGAAATCCACGTGTGGTGGGAGCCTGAGGATCAATTTTTTTTCTTTGGTACGAAAGTAATCATCAATAACAATAGCATATATTGATAATTATATAATAAAATAGTAAGTCGAAAACATTTATGTATTAATACATTTTACCATGCAAGCACAAAGCTGTCTCATATTTTACTTTATTTCAACAGATCCATTGGAAAGACCATCTTGATTACAGTCTGCTTAGCAGGCAGTTATCTGCTACTAAGTGTTTATTGAGTATGGATGAGAAAAATGGGAATGTATTTGTTTATCAGCTGACATGATTGACAAACTGAAATTTTGGCACCATGGACAGTTTTTTAGGTAATCAGAGATGTGTATAGAAGGTTTCATAATCCATTTGCTTGCTGTCAAAATATTTCTTCGGACCCACAAAATGATTGTTTCAGGATTGATTTTCGAGTTCTTGCAAACACTTTTGTGGGAATTGCATACAAGAAAACCTTACATTAACGTAATTCAAAGGTGTTATCCACATATCCGCTGTCAGGTTCGTTGCACATTCCCCCTTTAAAGGCTCCAGCTGCTGGTTTCTGAAGGCCACAGTCTTTGTAGTGGTTAAACTTCTCCCTGCAGGGATCTAAACCCAACAAATGTTTCTGTAGAAAGACCTTATTGTCACTGTCCACCTCTTTCACCCGACTGTAGTCTCCTGATGCCTTTGTGTCTTGAGTCTGAACATCTGTGTACCCGGCGCTGTTAAGTGTGAAGTGGTTTTTCTCCTGAACGAGAACACTGTCACCTTTCAGATTATTCACTCTGCTGTAGTCCACCTTTTTCACCGTCTGCAGGTTTTCAGCGTGAGTCCAAACATCCACATAGCTGCCGTTTGTGAAGGGTTTGACTGCATCCTGCTGCTTTGACTCGCTCTGTTCTGTGGCGCCAGTGTTTACGCAGTTCCCACATGTGAACTGCTGTTTCTGCGGCAGATGTAATGGCTGTGCGTGAGATAAACTCTCTCCTGAAAGAGGTTCCTTCACAAAGTCATCTATGTCATGCCTCGTTTCCGTGGCTATCTCGCACTCGCTTTGGATGTGAGTTGAGTCTTCACATTGGCGCTCTAAATGTAATTGGAAGCACGGAGGAATAACCAAGTTTTTTGTAATTTTATGAAAACTGGAGGGATCTCGCGGAACCCCGTTGTTGTTCTCTGTCACAGTCACGTACTCCTCCATCTGGTCCTTCCTGGCCAGCGTATGGAAATCTGGGTTGATTATCAGGGCATCTTCAGATAGCCCATTCTGCAAGGGTAAGATGAGATTTGTTCAGTCATTATGACTATACTATCGCATTCACACTACTGGATTGGACATGCTTTGCAGTGTCCATTGCAGACTATTACCTTGAGTAGCTGAAAATCAAATCCTCTTATCTTTGGACCCGGAACAGGAGGAAGAACCCACTGCTTCACGCTGAGGAACACACTGAAATTAGTCAAATTATCCCTAACTCACTCATTCAATCTTTCTCACTGATATTTTGCATACATACTCTTTTCTCTTCATGATCAAGATACACATTGTCACACTCAGTGGAATTAAGGAGAGAGTAGAAACCATAATCCACAAAGATTTCTCACTCTGGGGATCTACTTCAAAAAAACAGAACATTTTCATCCATTAGAGCTTCAAACAGTTTCCACCTCGCTGTGTATCCAAAGATGTAGAAAAGCGCTTACAGTTGGGGATCTTCACAAAGGTGGTGTTGGTCCACTCACTCCAGGACCCGTGATCCAACATGCAGCGCACCTGGACCATGTACGTCACCCCAGGAATCACACTGTACAGGTCAAAATGGATTTGAGTTCCTGAGAGGTACTCCTAGAGAAAAAAACAAAAATAAAACATAATCTCATACCAGGGTTCTGGTTACATCCACATCCAATATGGCATCAGAAAACATTTGTTATACCTGAGCTGAGGGATCATGGAAAAAAAAGATTATATTCTGATTTACTGACTTATTGTACAACAAAAAACAGAAGTAGGATCAGGTCGAAGCAGCTGACAGTCCTAGAGGCCGCTCCATTATCACCTTCGATTGACTGTCTTCAATGTTTACTCGACTTCTTGGAGTTATGGATTTATACTATTTCCTTCCACTTGGGACGGTAACAATTCATACAATTATTTTTTTCTATCCTGACAGCAGCTGCTCCAAAATTCAATTTATTTCCATTCAAATAACTTTATTTGTCCCCAAGGGACATTTGAAGATGTAGCCATAAGGCTGAACTTTCATTCATTCATTCATTTTCTAACTGCTTGTTCCGCTGTAGCGGGTCGCGGGGAGCTGAATCCTATCCCAGCTGGAATAGGGCGGGGGAAACTCCGGGCACAACGCCAAAGTACCGCGGAGCCACACATAGACAGACAAACACGTACACACACACTCACACACTACGGGCAATTTGGGACTGGTCAATTAATTTGAAGAACATCTTTTTGGAGGTGGGAGGAAGCCGGAGAACCCAGGGAGAACCCACAAAGACACGGGGAGAGCATGCAAACTCTACACAGAGCAGGACTCGAACCCGGAACCGCCTTGATGTGCGGCGACAGCGCTAACCACTGCGCCCAAGGCTGAACTTAGGAATTTCAATTTTCTTTTTTTCTTTTTTACCTTTTAGTTTCACAGATGACTATTGTCATTTCAATATTGTACTTAATTCCACTTATACCCTCCAGACTATTATTAGATAGTATCTTGTTTAAATGAGTGTGGCTAAATGAACAGACTAAACACTTCAACTATTTCAACTGCAAAGAATCGACATGAACAACTTACTTGCCACTTGTCATTGTCTTGTCTGACTCGGAGTTCATACTTAATGGTGACCCAGCCAGACTTTGTGTCCGTGTTACAAGGATGCTCCCATTGGATGTGGAGGTATGGACTCTTCTCTCTCTCCTTCACAAGCAGCGTTACATTTTCAGGGACGTCTGGCTTCACTGTTGAGCACAAATAAAAGAAAACCACAGCCATGCGGGTGCATGCATGCCATACACTACTTTTAACAGTCACTTTTTTCTCCATGCTTTATGTTATTAGTATGGTGATTAGCACTAAATGCAATGTTTGTGACCATTATTGCTATTCTGAGAAAATTTGCTCTAATCAAAGACAGACACCAGGGATTAGACTCATTTATGGAGGATGATGAAGTAAACGTTGACAAAAACATGGGTGATCGCGGCAACGGTGACCGACTCATTGCAAATTTGAGTAAATATGTAAAATAAATATGATGTGGGGTCATGGCTCTGTTTAACACCTCTGCCAGGTATGGGTCACATAGAACTATGAACTTGAAGAGTCAACGCAGATAGGTCATATGTCAAAAATAGAAAAATATTAATTGTGTATTTAAAGGTTGAAACAAGCTACTGAAAAATTAGAAACAAACAAACTTATAAATGGTAATTAATAGCTCAGATGAAAGTTTACTTTTGTTATACTACTATATCACAAACAAACAAACAAACAAACAAACAAAAGAAAGATACATGATCAACCTTAAGCCAAGTTTTGAACAAGCCACAAACTTGTTCTACTGCATTCTGTTCAGGTTTGTTGATGTGCATCCTGCCTGTAAGGGTAATATTCCACACTGAACCAAGGAATGCTGTCCAGTCAATAAAACTGTGACTAATCCATGTAGATTATTTTCTGCAGTGTTAACCCCATCTCTAATGAACGCAGATATTAAAGACATCCAAAGTTCAAATAACACAAAAACACTATTGAGCTAAACAGATGAAGCCATCCATAATCGGTGTGTGGATTGTTTTTGGCTTGTCTTAGACATTCAGCTGCATTTTATCAGTGCTAAAATCCCCAGACTAGCCTCTGCAGTTCATTATTAAGTAGTAATGCAGAGCCAAACCTCCGTGAACCACAATGCACACATTTGTTAAAATTTGTGCTTAAACGTTTTTGCATTGACATGTTTTGCCTTTCATCCCTATAATTCAATTTTTTAAAACTTGCTTATATTTTAGAGCTTATCATGTGCTTCCAATGGTGAGAACCACATCTTCTTCTCATTTCAGCTTTTCCCTTCAGGGATCGCCACAGCGAATCAATTGCCTCCATCTAACCCTGTCGTCTGCATCCTCTTCTCTCACACCAACTACCTTCATGTCCTCTTTCACTACATCCATAAACCTCCTCTTTGGTCTTCCTCTAGGCCTCCTGCCTGGCAGTTCAAAACTCAGCATCCTTCTACCAATATATTCACTATCTCTCCTCTGGACAGGTCCAAACCATCTCAGTGAAACCATCTCTGACTTTATCTCCAAAACCTCTAACATGTGCTGTCCCTCTGATGTACTCATTCCTGATCCTATCCATCCTGGTCACTCCCAAAGAGAACCTCAGCATCGTCATCTCTGCTACCTCCAGCTCTTTTTCCTGTCTTTTCTTCAGTGACACTGTCTCTAGACCAAACAACATCACTGGTCTCACCACAGTTTTGTACACCTTCCCTTTCATTTTAGATGAAACTCTTCTATCACACATCACACCTGACACTTTCCTCCACCCGTTCCATCCTGCCTGTACACGCTTCTTCACCACTTTTCCACACTCTCCATTGCTCTGGACTGTTGACCCTAAGTACTTAAAATCCTCCACCTTCTTGATCTCTTCTCCCTGTAACCTCATTCTTCCACTTGGGTCCTTCTCATTCACACACATGTACGCTATGTTACTGATGGGAACCATATATGAGTCCATGAAAAGGAATAAGAACAACATTTGTCTCTAATGAAGTGTTGTCTCATCTTGATCCAATTTCTTTGGGAGACAACTTACAGATTTCCATCACGTCGATCTTAACGGGGTCTGAAGTGGCGTTCCCGAGGGCATTGGAGGCCACCACTGTCAGGTAGTAGTCGACCCAGATGGAGGTGTAGCTCTTCTCAAAGAAGCAGGAGTTCTTCCCTGCTGACTGATAGTCCGGACACTCGTGTATGCCCTCCAATCTGTATGCAGACAAAACAAGACCTTTACTAATCAGATATGAGTAAACACTGCATATAATCACAACAGGAGCAGCATTGTAAAACTAATGTTGGCAGAAAAGACATGTTTGCACTCAATAAACAAGAAAAGAGCTTGAATGATAAGAAAATACCATTTTGGCGTGATGTCCCCATAGTTACGGTGGCCAGCCTCATATACCACATTAACATGATTGTAAATATCCTCTTCGCATCTCATGAGTGTCACATGTTGGACGTCTTTGGTCTCTAAGCATGAGGATTATTATTTTGCCCTCAGGTCAGGGCTGTTGAGCGTCACACAGGTAAGTGTTTGATGTATGCAAGTTTACTTAGCAACAAAGATTTGTACTCAGGTGAATAAGCACAAGTGTGTGAACTGGGCAGCTGGTAGTTTTCCACTCATTTATGAACAAGCAGTACTACACTGACAAATAACCAACATCGCAATGACGCTGGTGATTTTATTTTAATCGCACATAACAATAACAAGGTAAATCACAAGCAACATAAACATAAAGATGTGATGATGTCATCATCCTTAGATTTTATTGTAGCGACAACCTGTACCTGATGATCTGAGGGACCAAATCCATGAAGAAGAGACAGACGTATGAAGGAGACAAAGCATCAGCTAGAGACTAACAGTGCTTTATCAGCAATCCTGATCAGTGTAATGCATAATGTTTAATGAAGTGATTTCAGTGTTAGAGTCATATGTGTTAATTTGTTCACGTACATGTCAGTACATGAACAAATTAACACATATGTATTCTGAGCTGGAATTATCCTATCGATTGACTGGATAATCCTGCCAACATACGTCGGTATGGAGTCGTCTGACTTAGCACAGTTTTGTTTAAACAGAAGCTGTAGCCGTGTGTACAGTGTGTGCAGTGTGTACAGTGTGTGCAGTGTGTACATTTGCTTGAATGTAAAAAAATAGCTGGTCTGGTTTGGTTTCCGTCTCAATGATGAAGCATGGTGGTAACGATTCCTTCTGACGCCAGTGGCTCAGCAGTAGAGCAGACGTCTTCCATCCAGACATCGCCCAGACATCAGTGGTTTGATTCCCGCTGGCGCTAGACTTTCGACATCGGAGTGTGAGATGACTGTGGGAGGTGTCAGCTCACCTCACGGCCACTGCTGAGGCGCCCTTGAGCAAGGCGCCGTCCCCTTACAAGTTGCTCAGTTGGGGCATTACCTGAAGTGGCTGCCCTTCACTCTCTGCCTCCCCATATGCTGTGATGTGTTGTGATGCTAACTGCTGTCATACTGTTGTGCTGTGATACTAACTGCATGCACACAGGCCTCTTGTGTGTTTCAAGCGCCTGCACAAATACACTGTATATATCCTGCATGTAACACAAAAATCCTGTAAAAAGAGTGAAAATAGTAACTTCCCCGTAAAAGGGGATTAATAAAGTTCTGCTTCTTCTTCTGACCAATCAGGAGTCAGCAGGTTCTCCATGACTGCATATGGTATCATTTGAGCTTCATTGGAACCTCAACAACGAACAAACCAAAACATAGCACCAGTGACCAGGAATTAGGTTTAGCCCATGTAAAAACCTATATGTAAGTTTGACATACAAATCCTTCATTTTGTACGTATTAATGGCGCGTGAAGAAATCTTGTCCTTGCGATAGTGGCAAAGTGATTATAAAAACAGAACTCTGAATCCAGAAATAGAGACAGCAACACCAGGCCTGAAGAAATATCTCATTATTTATGGTATTCAACTGTAAATCCTTGATGGACATCCAGCAATGACTGTTGTTAATATTAATATGAGGGTGGTAAACCAGTGAAACCTGATAGGGGATCTAGTTGTTTGAGGTACCTGATCCAGTGACAGAAAGCCAGGAGTCTTTGTTGTTAATCTCTACCTCAAACATCATGTATGTCCACTAATTTTAAATCTAAGCATTAAAATGAAATGAGATGAAAACTTGCATTTGGACTGACCTTTCTCTCTCATAATAGAGGCGGTGTGTAGTCGGCAGTCCTCCATCAGATCCGGGCTCCCACCAGCAGGTAAACGTTTCTTTCTCAGGGGACCTGCAGCTGAGCAGAACTGGTTTCTCTGGTGGAGACGTGCCTGGTAACATGTGGTGGTGTAGAAAACAAGTATCACCTTCTCCATTAAACACAGATATGTTAAACTAACACTCAGGTTGTAAAACCATAACTTAAACACAATGTTAAATGGGTATTTCACTCAAATTCCATGCAGGTTTTTCTCATTTGCCTTTAAAGGTATCCAACCACACATGTAGTTTTGTAGATATGTCCCATGTTCATTTAAGTTCCCTACAGACATATTTTCTCTCTCTTTAAAAATTCCAGAAAACACAAAAATATAATGCTGTTTAGTTCTAAAATATGTACTGCTATTTATAACACTGTGTTTAAATGTCAGGTCCATTTGGAAATGGGACCATGGTAGACTTCTAAATTAGTTGCCATGTGACCAATCATGATCCAAACCTGAAAATGAGATCATCAATGTACAAATGGAAAACTTGATGACCTTCTAGACTAGAGTCTAGAATCTATTTGAAAATACTGCTCACATGAAATCATAAAATCGAAGTTTGTAGATGTCCTGGACAATGTATAGAAGACATTACAGGTGGATAGCAGACAACCTGCGGGAATTCCAAAGGCTACTACTCCAAGCCGAGAAATCCTTTGGCATGTAACCACCAAACCCCCGCCCCCAACCGGTGAACACACTGCTTTTGTACACAAACATTTCTTTTGTTATTTAGCATTTACAAATGGTAATGGGCAGGTTTTGTTTCCAATTAACTGGGTCAGTCATGAAGAATACATTTGAATGAAAATCTGTATTCTCTGTACTGGATCCGATCAACATGGATTGGTTGATTATCCAGATAACTATAGAGATAAATCAGATACAATACTTCTGGAAATAAATATAATTCTAAACCAGGACAAACAAAGCCCAAACTATCCATCGCGTCTGTTTATATAAACCAAAGATAATTACTTTTAACTTACTGTCGGACTTTCTAACTGCAGACAGCAGCAATAGCATTACCAATCCAAGATCGCTCCTCATGCTGTCACAAATTAGCACGTTGTGTGTCTCAGAGAGGGAAGTGGCATCACAAGCTTGTACCTATAAACCGACATAAGCCCAAGGTTTGCCTGTGAGTCCTGTTTTTACTTGAAACAGGGAGACATAAAGGGAAAACAATGAGCAAACCGATACTTGTACATGTTGTAGCCAAACACATGCAGGTTGTCAGCAGTCATTATATTCTGATTAAACATGACATACTGTAAAAAAAATAATTGGCCTCTGCCAACTTGCCATGTATAGCCACGTGTAGTACTCACATAACTTTTGAACTAATAATGCTAAGAATCTAAATGAGCTGTCTATGAATAGGGCTTAGTCATCTCCAAAATATACCAGTCTGATTTTCAAGATTAAACAACTGGATGCACATACCAAATAAAATTAAAAAAAAACCCTCAAAAGTGGTCTCCCTGGAATTATATGATTTTCCAGTAATGAACGCCTGTATTCTCTGTCTTTATGTCGTTTACTGTATTTACTTATTATCATGAGAAATCTTGTAGGTTTTGAGGGGTTGAAGTAATAAAAGTCCCTCCCGAGTGTTGTCTGCAAATCAGTTTGTTCCCAGCCTGTAATGACCTACAACTCTAAAGATGAACGGTCCAATTAAAAAACAAAACAGACCCTAAAAGTAAGAGTAAGTAGATAATTAACAAGGATTTTTCTTGTTATGAATGGTGATGACACTAACACACAAACATTTCACCTGTGAAAGCAACAAAATGTCATTTAGACATTTCTTAACCTCCTGATTAATATGGTTCAATGGCGAGAAATGCTACTGGATTTATTAAAAATAGCAACATGACTGTGAAAAAGATCCTGGATCCTAGCATTATCAAGTCTATAAGACAGACCCTCACTCCTCAGCACTGATTCTGTACAATAAAGAAAACAAAAACAACAACAACAACAACAACAACAAATGGAGACTTTACTTCCTCGTTCTTGGAAGCTCTGCATGCAAGCATTCAAAACATTCAAAACTTTCAGGATTAGGATCAGACTGACATCAATGTACTATTTTGACTGCATGCCTTCAAGTGGTTTCTGCTCATTAGAGGAGATATCAGAAGAGTGTTTTCTGCCTACCTGCTGCCAACCTGTTCACCGGACGCCTGCTGTTTATCTGCTTGGACAGTGACAACAGGTTCAGTTTTATACTGCAACATTTGCTCTGACAAGTGTTATAAGGGCTGCATAAAAAAAAGAGGGCTCCAGCTTAGTTTTTAAAATAATTGTGATACCACATATTCTCACACACACGCACGCACGCACGCACACACACACACCCACACACACATATATGAAGTACATCAAGAGTCATAATAACTCAGCCTCTCGGTAAAAATGACATCTTACATCTTGACTTATAGAAATCTATCAGAAATATGGTCCAGATGCAGTCATAACTTTTTACAATCCTCCTAACATTTAAGTTTATGATCATCAAATATGATCCTATTTAACACGACTATGAAATCTTAAAAATAACTAAACGCATACAATTTCTGTGAAATAATTAAAATGATTTACCTGAGTATGTGGTTTCTCAAGGAGTTATTGTATTCTTATTTCACAATTCTGTAACGCTGCACAAAATAACTGATGATCATTAAAAAAATCATCATGTTAATCTTGGTTTCTTTAAATGTTTGAATATTGACGTCATAAGTATCTTCAGTCTCCATATAAAAAAAGGCTAATAAAGTTCTGACGTTGACAGGACCGCAAATGAAAGGCAGCCATCAGTCATTCCACCGCGTCTGACGCCCAGCGAGAGTTGTGTTTACGGAACAGAGGTGCTTTGAGAACTGAAGAGGAGGGATTTGTGTCGTCATCACTCGGCCAATTGACATTGTGTGATTTATTTATTTATGTGTTTATTGTGTGATTTATTTATTAAGACATACGATTTATTTATTAAGACATAGTTTTACAATCACTCCAAAGAGGTTTTGGGATTTTTCACAACCTTCGACTTTTGGTATTGCTTAACCTGATTTTTGTGAGTAATATTTAACTGTAGACAAATAGATACATAACTTAAAACGCCTTTGTTCGACTAAAACATTTCAAACCAAACCACCTGTTAAAACAGCACAAACATTATTTACTCAAATCTGATGTCCAAAGCAGTTTTTGTTTTTCTTTTTTAAGGTCATACTTCTCAGAATCTTCTGATATCAATCTCCGTCCAGTTTAATTCTAGAATTCTGCCTGATTTCATTTTAAGGGTTCTAACCTTACTATTATAAATCTGACGTTAAGAATTATTCTAAGAATTTATGCATTACAATTAATGTCACACTGAATTCAGAAAGAGGACTCAATTCCACCATAGTTTTTAAGCAGTTCGCAATTATTTAGGTAAAACTGAAAAATATTTTCCCTAAACAAGGAGCCCATGCTCCACAGACGCTTCACCAGCCCGCCTGTTCTGCTAATGAATGCTGACTGGTGAGTTCAGACAGTTATGTCAGGTATGACAGCCCTCCGTTCCTCAAGTTCAACCAGAGTTTAAAGACAGAACTGAAATCGAACAACATTCTGAAGGAGGATCACGACGATCTTCATTTTCAACAGCCACATGTAGATTTTGCAAATGTAATAGTGGAGATATTCTGCTGACTACTGAAGCCGCCAAAGCGGGTTTTGAGGTATTTCACATGTAATTGCACATCAGGTTTTTCCCCAAACAAATTAAAGTTAGAATAAAATATCCAATAACAAGAGTTATCAATATTTTTTTCCAGTCGGAAAAACATGCAAGCGCCTTCAACATATTTGGACATTATGACGCTTTTATGTCTTTAAATAATGTCTACATCATTCAAACATCTCCGTGGGGCGGGACTCGTGCTACCCACTGCATCCACAGGAGCGTGATTGTCAGCTCTGAGGTTTAGGCAGGGCTTCCCGATTGCTGCAATTTGTATTAGCAGCACTAGAGGGAGCCATACGATTCAGATTTTTAAAAAAAAAATCTACATATTATCTGTTTTATGTGGGACTGTGAAGACAAATTATCAGTTTCAGAAAACATGAGACAAAAAATTATCATTACAGGTTACCTAAATCAGCTTTAAACCTTTAAATTGCGTACATTTAATGTCATTCTTGATGAAGAATTAAAAAAGAAGTGTATTATCTTGTCGCATATACGATCTTTGACTGGGGGGCGACCCGCGGGCAGTCAGGGGAAAACCAAGCCGGAGTGGTGGGCGTGTCTGAGCCGCTTCTACCATGAATTCCAGGAAGTAGACTTTTTGTCTGCGGACTGATTGTTTACAGTGCTTTCCTTGCTTGCTGCCATGTCCGAGTCTTTGGACCGATCCACGAAGATCAACATGTTGACTGAGGCGGTGGTGAGGCGTCTCTGTGAGAAGTTGGACAAATCCACCGATAAAGGATGGCGAAAACTTGGAGAGATCGTCGCTAATGAGCGACGCTTTAAAGTCAGGTGGGCTTACACTGGTTCAGGCTTCAGATGATACCAAGTTATGGCAGAGCGTCGTTCAGTTAAAACGTTTTGAAAGACACTGTTAGTAAGCTGAAATTTCATTTTAGATTCATTGATCTTCGTTTCACTCAGAGACAGGATGCATGATTTTTTTTTTCTTGACAATTAGATGAAACCATGTGTATACAGGTACTGTACTCTATATTATCTCGAGTATATTCAGACCTATTGTATGATATAAGAGATGCTTGTATGTTATTAATAACAGATCCAGTAAATAAAACAAGTGTCATAAAATGAGATTTTTTTTCATACAGGATCCAAAATTTTGATGGATGGCTTTATACTAGGATTTTATATAATAAAACAACTAAAAAGTTATATGGCATTATTTTTCCATTTGCTTGGTAACTGTGTACTGTAGTAGTAATAGATGCTACAAGCCTGGATTCACTCAGTGTCACTCAAATACATCTGTCTCCAGCTCTGATGATCTGGAGATGTGCTCTCTGAAGGTGCTGCAGCTGGAGGGCAGCCCCAGCCGCATGCTGCTGAGACTGATGGGCGAGCGAGGCTGCACCACAGGTCACCTCATCGACTACCTCCAAATGCTGGGCAACTGCGATGCCCTGCAGTGCCTAAAACCATCAGGTACAGTTAAACCATCCAAGTTTTGTTGTTTTAGTTGCATCTTGACTTAAAGTAGAATGACGACTCACTTGTTGGTATCAGCAGTATGTTTTGGCCACTTTACACTCATTGCAGCATTGTAGAGGCTGGTGCTTTTGATGCATGACTTAATGTATTCTTAAGCAGCAAAATATGAATGTGTGTACTCCAGACACTTGGAAAACTAAATATAACAAATTTCAGCTTCACAATGATGCTGTTTTCTTTGTTGTGTGGATAATTGGTGTCGTAATGTAAAACAAAGTGTGTATTTAAATTTTCCCAAATGCACAGCCTTGCAGATCGTTGTTCAGCCCCAGTCTGTTGCACTTCTATCTGGCCACAAACTGCACCTCAGCTGCCATGCTGTGGGTAAATCTCCAGTACAGTACCAGTGGTTCAAGACCAAGGAGGAGGTGAGCATTCAGCATTTTCTCTGAGGTGTAAGAAAGGAATTTAATTACTGTACAGTGCAAGAAAAAATAATGAATAATTTGACACCCATCAATCCTCATCTCCTCCGCTAGAGAAACCTGATGTCTAAACAGGAATACATTGAACAAATCTGCACCATACTTATACCAAGACTTTCAGATGTATTTTATTTTCTATATAAGGCAAGATTCCTCCAGGAAAAATATAAAAATTGGAAATCATGTAGTGTTTATAAACATTTGCATATGTCCACATACACTCACTGACCCTGTTTGCTTTCAGAACTGCTTTAATTCTTCATGACAGTTCAATAAAGTCCTGGAAATATTCCGCAGCGATCTAGTTCCACATTCACATGATGGACTCACACAGTTGCTGAATATTTACCAGCTACATATTCATGATGGAAATCCAGCATTTGGCCACATTAGCCTCAGTTTCCTGGTCCCACTTGCCCTAGTGTGGTCTCCTGCTGCTATAGTAGGCCATCTATTTCAAGGTTCAACATTTGCATTCACTGTTCCTCATACCTCAGCTGTGAAGCGTTACGGAGTTAATATTGCCTTTATGTCAGCTCATCCAACTTTGACCGTTCTCCTGTGACCTCTGGTTTTAACAAGGTATTGTGGCCCCACAGAAATGCAATTCCCCCAACATATTTATTTGATGAAATATTCTCTTTAAACACTAGAGATGGTTGTGTGTCCAAATGTTTGGCATCAATAACAATGCCATGTTCAAAGCCTTTCTCCCCCTATTCTGATAATTGAGTTGAACTGAGCAGATCACCCTGACCATGTCTAAATATTTAAAACATAGATGTTTAAACCTTTCAAATTAAAATAGTTTCAATAAAAACCAACAATTCCACTTGTTAGACTGGATACTTGCACTTGGACATAATATCGGTACGTTGAGCTAGACGATGAGGAACTGCTGATTTCAGAACTGGGATCATTTTACCCCCTTGCCACACTGGTGAGTATGATTCATATTGACCTTCCCTTAGGTACCAAACAGCTTCTCTCCTGACCTGGTGATAAGTCCGGTTCACCTGAAGGATGCCGGCTTCTACATCTGCAGGGTCAACTGTGGCGAGTCCTGTGAATTCAGCCAGTGGGCTCAGGTGGATGTCCTGAATGTTGACACATCTTGTGGTGAGAGATATATCAGATGTGTCTAAGTCTCAGTTCTGACTTCTTGCTTTGTGTGCCATTTTTAGATGTTTTTTTTCCCTCCTGTTTTCATCTGAAGAATACGTGACTTTACTCATTTTAGGTGTCAGAACAGGACATCACCAACTCGAAAGCCTTTCACAGTGGGGCAAACATTTTGAAGCAATTGTTATTGTCATTCTCTGCCACCATCAGGACCGAGTTATCATACCGTAGAGGGTCAGCTGAAGGTGGTGATCCATCCTCAGTTCCAGCGGTTAAATATTGGGGATAACCTGCAGCTACAATGTGGAGCAGTGGGACGGCCGATCCCTCGATACCAGTGGTACAGAAATGGCGTCCCGATCCCCAATGCCACAAAGAGGAAACTCGTGGTAGGAAATTGTAGTCAGAGAGTTCTTCATCATCTTTTGGTTTACTTCAAGGTTTAATTTACAATGTCTTTTCAGATACCTCATGTAATGCAGGATCAGCATGGCAGTTATCGCTGTGAGATCAGCAGCAGCACTGAGAGGATGTGGACTAATGAAGCTGATGTTGTGATAGGTATGTCATTTTATTCCAGCAACTTCTTCTGTGAGATGATTTAACTACTGCCTTGTCCATCAATTTTTTTTTTTTACGAGGAGAAAATCTCCTGAGCCGTAGACTGGTGTGCCACCAAACTGTACTCGTATATAACCCATAATAACAACTTTCACCTTATAAAATTTTGATTTCTCTAGAAATTCATTTTTTTTCTTGAGCTCTTCAAGGAAAGATTATTTTTTAGGTGACTCTGAAGGTTAGCCATCTTCTCCATTGCGTATATTCATTCATTCATCATCTTAACTGCTTATTCCACTTTTGTGGGTCACGGGGGTTGCTGGAGCATATCCCAGCTGACTCGCTGGTGAGAGGCACTGCAAGTGTGACACCAGTACACTGCAAAGCCACGCATAAGGCAAACAACCACTCAGGCAATTTGGAACGATTAATTCAGCTTATCTGCATGTTTTTGAAGGTGGGAGGAAGCCAGAGCACCTGGAAAGAACCCACACAGACACAACAAGAACATAAAAAGCTCCTCACAGAAAGGATTTGAACCCAGAACCTTCTAGCTGTGAGGAGACAACGCTACCCATAATTCAAATGGAATAAAGAAATAGTGTGCTGGGCTTGTCTGGGAATTAAACCCATAAAAATATTAAAATATTTTTCATTTCCATTTGGATTTTTAGAAGTTATTCCCTTGTCTTTGTGGTTCATAGTATAGTGCCTTATTTAAAAGTATTTATACAGGTCATTTGATGGAAGCATAAACTGTTCCTGTAATTGAGAAAAAAAACTTTTAATTTCTGTTCCACACAATAACTGACTGATAGTAACAAGTCCTTTGTCAGCCCATTTTTGAAAACCACTGTCCCACATAGAGGGAGGAAAGTCTGGGTTGCCCGCAATCGTCAAGGCTCTTGAAACTGATTCAGGGCCTCTGGACATTTTTTTTACTGCTGTCCACACTTTTAAAGTATGTTTTATCCATTCATTTTCTATTTTGAATCTATTGGTAGATTTAATATTAAGATAAGGCGGTATTGCCAAAGCTATACCCTTACTTGTTCTCTGTTCTACGTTCATCCACCCTGTTTCCTCATCCTATGTGACCCATGCGACTATTACATTTAGCTGAGACACCCAGTAGTATGTTTTTAAATCCGGCAAGTCCAGGCCTTTCCCATCTTTTTACATTAGAAGAGTTTTAAGTCTTATCCTTGGCCTTTCATTCTGGCAAATAAACTTGGAAATTATTTTGTTTAACATATTAAACACGTCGACTAGAACACATCTTTAATATGTTAAATTAAAGATGTGTTCTAAGCCCTTGCAGGAAGGGCTTGGAACATAAAAAGATTGGAACATAACTTTGATCCAACCAGGAAATGTCTCACAAAGATTAATAATATCCTTTACAATATCTTCCTGGCCAAGAAAAGCAGCAGCAGGAATAAACAAGGTTACAGACATGCAAAGAACAGTTCACAATAAATTATAAAGAAAATGACAATATATACTGTTCTAGACTCAGGAAACACAACCCAGGGCCTTTTGATTTTTACATGTTCTGTAACACACTGTGTTACATATATTAATGGTGACATTGTGTTCTGCTCAGTGCTTTATTGCAGATGCATTTGTAGTGGACTGTATCGCTAGAGAAATGATTTACAGTACCGGTATGTTAGGAAAGGTTTGCTGTGGTGACTGTCGTCTGGCAGCTTCTGTTATTTTTGCACTGAAAAGGAAGTAACAACATCTCTCATGTTATTATATCTGTTTATTTGCTCTGTTATTGATGAAAGATGCAAGGATCTCGATCCAGATTTCAGGGGCGATGGAGTGCACTGAAGGTAGACTTGACAGGACATGTTCATGGTGGTAGGAGGGTAACGAACCAAAGGCTAAACACGTTACTTCTGGCTTTGGTCTGTCACAACTTCTCTTGTAACTGCATGTTGATCGTGGTTGATAGTGGGTACACATTAAGCACAAGGTTCACAGGGATTGATCTGCAGGTTTCACATGCATGAATTTTTTATTTGAGTGGTGTCATTTCTCTTAATCAGTCATATATTCACGGTTCATCATGTTCTTTGTGTTTCTTACTCCACTAAAATGCCAAAATAAACAAACAATTAATAATGCAATATTTTTTCATTTCATTTTTATTACTTCTTGTTTATGTATTTATTATCTGTGTATCAAAGCCAGCTTAATTCCTTTTAAAAAAAATAATTTTATTTTTTAAATTTCTATGGGTCATCACCATTAGGTACCAGAAAGAGCATTTTCATCAATATCTAAATTCCATCAGAGCTCCATTAAATCAAAATTACTCTTATTTTCAATGCTTCTTGCAATAGAGACTGACCCCTACAACCCTCATCCACCCCCTCACCCACTCAGCTGATTATATTTGTCGAATTTATTATTTTTTGCAAGTAGTCAGATAATGCATTGTTGGATTTTGGCGTCTCTGTGGGATAAGAGAAACATAGAACTACAGCAGCTGTCCAGATGTAATCACAATTACTCAATTGCATGACAGTAGTCCTCTCTTCTAACATTACTATTAGGCTCACCTTCCTTTATAAAGATTTCCTGAACGAAAAAGAAATCACTAAACTTGCATGTGAAAATATTCATCTTATATTGTGTTAAAACATTTGTATTTTTGACCCCTAGATGATGTTTACGCCATTGGAGGAGGTAAGAATAATAATATTTATCAAGTATTTACACCAACCTGTTCAATCATGTTTTCTTCCCTCGATGTTTAGTTTCTTCCGTTGTTACTGACGTTGCAATTTTAGGTTCCAATGATTTTTTCCTGAATAGTGTTCCAGAACAGCTGTATGGTAAGTGATTGGTGATAATTATAATACATTAATTGTTTTCCTTGTACAAATATTTACTGTGTGGTGCTATCCCTCTCCTGTGTCCTGTTCCAGCGACCGACAAAGTGGCCCTGCTGATCGGTAATCTTTCTTACCAGAACCACCCTCAGCTCAAGGCCCCCATGGTGGACGTGTACGACCTCAGCAACCTCCTGCAGCAGCTGAACTTCCAGGTGGTGTCGCTGCTGGATCTCACAGAGTCGGAGATGAGGAACGCTGTTGACGAGTTTCTGTTGCTCCTGCACAAGGGAGTCTATGGTATTGTTGGGATTTTCATTCATTCAGAAAAAAATATAGATTTTATGAAGGATGTAGAAAGGGACAGACTTAACATCCGGTGAAGGATGGATTTAAAATACATTCCTCTCCTTGTAGGTCTATTGTACTACGCTGGTCATGGATATGAGAACTACGGCAACAGTTTTATGGTGCCGGTCGATGCACCGAACCCGTACCACTCAGCCAACTGTTTGTGTGTGCAGAGCATTCTTAAACTGATGCAGGAGAAGGAAACTGGCCTGAATGTGTTTCTGCTGGACATGTGCAGAAAGAGGTGGTTCCTCCTGTCATTTTGACTTATTAAAGTTAACTTTGATTAAAAAAAAAATGTAGATAAAGCTAAATAGTTTAGTCTGACAGAGTTAGCAGCACTGAAAGTCATTAATTCATTTATATTATTTTTTTCTAGAAATATTCATGATGACAGCACTCCCAACATTATCCTGAGAGTTACAGCCAATATTGTCTTTGGTTATGCTACGTAAGTTTATGACATACAGTAAATCCTGATTCTGAATGAAATTCATGATCTCTTGATTTTCAATATATGAATTTTGTTCTATGTTTTGGCCGTTCAGGTGCCAAGATGCCGAGGCCTTCGAGCTGAGCTCGAGTGGCTTCACCAACGGTGTGTTTGTCAAGTTTTTAAAGAAGCGCCTGCTGGATGACGAGAAGATCACTGTGGTGCTGGACAGAGTTGCAGAAGGTGAGAGGAGAAACAGAAGAATTAAAAAAAATATGGAAATAGGTTAAGGATTATGACTGAACTATCAGCTAGCTAAAAACAGTTTTTTATACTTAAACAGTCTTATGTTTCCAACATTATTTGCTTCATTCAATTTGCATTTTTAACACGAACATCTCATCAGTTTACGAGGTAATGGACTTTTCTTTTAAATTGTCCTCAGACATGGGGCAGTTTGATGCTACGAGAGGGAAACAAGCTCTGGAGATCCGCAGCAGTCTGTCAGAGAGGAGATCTCTATCTGATCCTATTCTGCCCGGCGACAGTGCCGATCCTGCTCACACTCAGAGACGCCAGTGGGCTAAGGCTCACCGTGAGTTTAAAACTCATTACATTTTTCAGTTATTGTCTTTGTTTACTGCAGAAGTCAAATGTTGACTTTCTTCATCATGTGCTACTTCTTGGTCTTCTTGTTCATTTTTTCTCCTTTTTGTGATTTCTTTATTATGAACTTTTATTATCTCTGGGTTTTTTTTCCAGAGCTTCCTGAGAGTATGTGTCTCAGCTTTGACTGTGGTGCTCAGATCAAACTGGGCTTTGCTGCAGAGTTTTCCAATGTTCTTGTCATTTACACTCACATCATTAAGAAGCCAGAGGACATGTCTTTCTGTCAAGCTCAGGTCACTGACTTCTCACATGTATGTATGCTGTCATGAATACAAGCTTTCACCAATCATTAAAGTACCTATAGGGAAACTGCATAATTTAATTAGATTGAGAACAAACAGTGATGTGTTTGTTAGACTTATCACTGTCATCTTCATCTTTTCCTCACCACAGGACCTTGATGTGGATCCTAAAGAGATGAACAGAGAGACCCCAGAGGAGACGGGGATCCACTTCCTGTCCAGCAGCTTGCCGCAGCACTGTCTTTACACTCGAGTCAGCGCACTGCAGAAGCTCAGGGTAAAAACATGACTTCCTCACAGGACAGTATGCATACAGTACTGTGTGAAAGTCTGACCTGACCGGTGCAATAATCAGAACAAGCACCACGTTATCATCCACCAAATGATAACTTGCACTACTTATTACCAGATACAAGGTGCAGCGCACGTTAATTGACATGTCAGTAATGTTGTAGAACTTTTTTTTATGTTGTTCCCCTGCAGTCGATGTTGAGACGTTTCAATGTTGAAAGCATTGACCAGTTAGTGGTGGTGTAGGAAAAGTCAGGAAATCACCAGAGTCAGTATGGCCTTTTTTAAGAAGGCCTGTTCCAGGCCGTAACGTTACACCTTTATTATGCTCGGTCTATTTTTCATTATTAAAAAGACACAGTGGGGATGTCCTCATTGTTCAGCCTCGGCAGAGGTTGTAACAACAATAAATCAAGATCTGTACAAAAGGATAGAGCCGGGAAGGCTGTAGGACAGGATGGAGATCTGGAGGACAAAAAAAGTCAAGACCAGTAAAAAGCAGAGCAAAGCAACTAGAAGCATTTAGCAGCGAGTGACAAGTGAAACATGTCATGTTAAAGTTATTTTTCTGCTTGATGCAAAAGGCAAACTCACAAAGATCTCCGTTTCCTAATCTACCAGACAAGTCACTTTATCTTTTAACCTGGAACAATGGAAATGAAAAACCACACATTAACGACACAGTTTAACACAGTCATCTCACTTAAATCAAAGAGAAGGTGGAAGGAGGGATTGTTTAGTTAAAAGTGGATGCAGTGAAAGGATTATATGTGTGGAGGAAAAAAAATTCTATTTCAATGGCAGTTTTTCTAATATTGACCTCACCTAGTGCCAAAAAGCAAAATTAAAAGAAACACGCTTACTTGACTTGTCATCATCTTAAACTTAAATTACTATACAATAGTACATTAAGATAGGAGTTTAATCCATTCCATGACCGAGCTCGGAAGTCAAACAACTTGTAAGTCAATCAACACTTCCCCATTTAACATAACTGAAATCATTTTAATCTTCCAGCTTTGTTAAAAACCCCAAACCCTTCTAAATTATTAAAAAACAAAAGTAGACATGCTTGTGCATAATTAATTATACATGTCATGTAAACAATGATAAAGTATGAAAAGAAATGCATAAGTCAGGAGTTCACGTCCTCTACTTCACTCAAAGTCAATTATTCTGTGACCAAATGTCAGAGAAGATGTTCTGTTTGCACAAGAAGGTTTTCTAATACGTCTAATGTCACACACAACAGGAGGAGCTGGTGTTTACCGTGTGCCTTCAGGGCACCTTCACTTCTATGGCTGATGATCCCATCCATTGGATGAAGAACATTAACATCGGCAAGCCACTGATTGCCCGACTGGACCTGCATAGGGATATGCGGAGAAATAGCTGCATGCAGACGTGTTTGATGCCCCACAGCCCCTGTCACAGCCCCGGGCCTGAACACTGCCCCTACCTCCATCAGGGGCTGCACCAACCCCAGGACTACAGCCGCCTGTCGCCACAGCAGCAGTACCTGGACATCCATGAACACGTCGAAGGGGCAACGGGAGGCTGCGGGGATTCCTTCTATGACAATCTCAGCCAGCCTCGCTATGAACGTGTATACGACTCCCCTGGGGGGCTTTCCAGCTCACCCAACAGGGTCAGCATCCCCATCGAGGCCCCCGAAGACATTAATGAGCTGCAGACTGTATTCATCAGCAGTCTACAGCTTCAGCAGCAGTAAAATCATCATTCCTGCGTGTGATTCTGATCTGTAGCATTTTATGACTTCAGAGTTTTTAGAATATATTTTTTCTTCAGGTTTATAAGCGTTTATAAGCTTAGTGTTAGCGTTAACTCTGTGAATAATAATTTAGAAGAACGAACATGCGTTTCAGTTAACTAATATTTACACAAAAAGGGATAACTGCACTAACTATATTTTGTGCAGTAACAACTCTGATGTACAAAACCAACATCCAGTATTTGCAAAAACTCTTAAATGAGGAAAAACCAATAATAAAGATAAAAACCTGTTTCTCCTGAAAATACATTTTCCTGAGATTGCATAACTACATTTTCAGAAGAATGAGCCAAATTATTGAGCTATTAAATAGACAAAGTCATCAGTGCATACACTGCAAGTAAAAAGCAAAGGTTTGTTAACAAAAAGCCTAAATTTGCAGGCGCTCCCTCTGCTGTGTAGTTCAAATAAATATCCAAAGCTGTTCACAGATTTTCTACCCAAGCAGCAGTGGCTGATTGTCCAATATCCACAGGATTGGAAGTTCAAATCCTGTTCAATTCCAGTCATTGTACTCTGATGTTATGTCCTTGGGCAAGACATTTCACCAGCAGCAGTGACTCACACTGGTGGAATAAAGTTTGTTGGTGGTGGTTGTGTGGACTGGTGGCTATGTGTCCATCTTTCTGCCCATGAAAGTTGTGGCTACAAATGTAGTTTACACTCCTGGTGCGACTGTGCTGTGAGAGAATTATGAATTCAGTGTAAAAAGTACTATATAAAGATTAATGTATTTTATTATGCAAGTAACTAATAAGAGCCAATCATGGTGAGGTCCTTTAACCATGGACTAATAATGACAATAACAAGTTCAACCCACTGAGAATATTTCCAAAAAGCTGTTATGACAGCCAGAATTCCATTCACTCTCCTCGGTTTAAATGAATGAGGAGAAAACAAATTCCAACATTTAAAGCCATTAGTGGTCTTTCATATTTATTCTCAGCAGATTTAAATAAATTGTGGAGTAATGGAGTCAAGATATGAAAAGGATGTAAAAAAATTCTGAAAGAAAAAACAGGATTTAGTCACAAGATGTATCTACTGTATATAGGAATAATGGAGACTAAATGCAGCATAAAACCATTAAGAATTAATTTGGTGAAGAAATGAATGATAAATATGAATTACTGTAATATAAGTGGTATCGGAGATGTAAGCTGTTCCATTTGCTATTATTACATTATATTTGTAATCTGTTTTAAACCATGTTTGGTTTCTAAGGACACACAGTGCATAAGACTTTTTATTGCAGCGTGTTCTGACTCTGCATAGCTGTACAGGATAGGACACTGTGTAACAGTATCAAGTTGTGAACCCTGTCTGATTCAATAATGGATGGATTCAGCCACCCACAAGCTGCAAGGTGACATCATGGCTGCGTCACTTTTGCAGTTGGTGAAGGAGAGGAGGGCTGGTTCGACGATGCAGCAGGCAGAGGGGGGAGGAAGCGAATGAGACACCTGCATACAGAGACAAGAACAGAAGGATAATAATCATGTTAACCTCCTGGAAGCTGCTCCGTCTTCATGCCCTCCTTCTTTTCTTCTCTTGTAGACACATCAATGCTGGTAAATTATTCGGGTTTAATTTTGACTGGTTGTGGCTGCTTTGAATCTTCATACCTTCTCTTTTCCTCACTAAATTATGTGTGACCTTGCTAAGAGTAAATGAAAATTTAAATGCATTGCAACTGATGTGTCATCTTATGATGTTTCATGTTTTAGTTGCAGATGGCAAATGTTTATTATTTCCTTTTTTCAGCGTCCACAAAAATATTTTACATCATTCCAGAACACTGAAACTCTCCATTAAAGATGAGCAACTACTTATTCAAAAGTAAATTAATAAATGCCAATTAACAAAAAAATATACAATGACACAATTTCAAAAGAATAGTTTATCTTTATAGGCTTCAGGAAATAAATGTCACAGCAAATAACCCTGCACTTTAAAAGAGGGACTATTTCAGATCTTGTACATTTTCTGCATCATTATTACAATTATATGAGATATAATCACAAGAGAGCAACATTAATAAATATGACATGATATTTATGAATATTTTTAGGTACATTTGTATTTTAATAATGCAAATACACAATTTTGTGTGTTCATGGAATAACTTATTTTCCTGTCAGAGACAACTGACCGAACACCCCTTCCCCTGGTTCCAATCAGCCCCCTGCCAACTGATGCAAGGAGCATTGTCCTGAAAGGTAATCTTTTTCAAACAGCAGTTAGAATTTATGTTTATGTTACATTTAAATTTTCATTGCTGTAACAAAGCAGTCAAATGCTGCAGGACTCCAGTGCTTCAAGTTCTTTGACTCTCCACACAGGTGAAAGTCACACTGAGATGGTTGAATTGTTGAGTCCAGTCAATCTGGCACTAGAGTGCAGCTGGACTGGGAACCAGAACAAACCACAAAACATAACTGGTTTCTGGAGAAAAGACGGGCGTGAAATTGAGAATAGCCATGTGACAGTGCAGCTGAAAGATGAGCAATATACTCTCAGACGAATGTAAGTACTTCATGTACTCCCTTTCATGTACTTCCTTTAAAATGCACCTTAAGTACATAAAATATGGTAATATGGAATACCATGTTTTGTGTGAAAAATCTTTTTTAGTGGAAAAAAAATCACACGTCAATTTATATATATTTTAGTAACATTCATCTAAATTAAAATGTTTTGGTATAAAATCAGTTTTTGCTCTACAGGTTTCACATTATCAGTGAAGAAAACCTTGGAAATTACTCTTGCATGTTTGAGAGGGAAGCAAAAGTAGACTTTGTGTTGTCAGGTACAAATCCCCTTTCATTTAAGCATGAAATTACATTTTACATTTCTATCAGCAGGGCTTACTAAACTTCTGCTCCTCTTTCTATGTCTAAAGGGTGAAAAATGCAATCTGTAGAGCACCATTTGTAGTTCTTAATGCTATTTTCACTATATACCTACAGCTCCTCAGATTGGTGAAGTGCGAGATAAGCCGATAGTCAGCTACGTGGGCGACTCTGTGGTGTTTGCATGTAAAATGGAGGAAACCAAACCAAAGCCTAGAACGTGGTACTGGTATAAAGCAAACGGCACAGACAGGGTGGGTGCACCATTCACCTGCACATCTTGCAGTGTTTATTTGGAAATGTGTGTTTGCGTTGATTTTGTTTTGAGTTATATATTTTGAGTTTCAATTAAAAATATAAAATTAACCTTAATACTTTTAGTATAAAACATTTCAACTCAACATTTTTGAAGTGTACAATTTATGTTTTACAACAGATCCAAGATTATTTTCATTTAAAATTTATGGATTATTGACCATGAAATAATATCACATCGACAGCTATGAACACATGAAGTCGAATAAATTAACATTTATTTAAATTAACAGTCACTCCACCACTAACCTCCTTCATGTTTTGTTTTTTTTTTAATTTCTTTTCAAATGGAGGATGTGGTTGGTTAAATGGAAAAACAGTGATGAGGACTTCTTGTGTCACAACACCTTCATCACCTCTGTCAGAAAGGAAGTGCACTTTTTTATTTTTGGCCACAACTCGAAACTCAAATCTTTTGTTACTCTGTGATAACGTTTTGCACAATAGGGTTTGTGTGTCATGCCTCCAACTCTTAAAAGGTATTAACCATGCTTACTGTGATTATATGCAGTTAAAATATCTCACTTTTCAGAGTTACTATCTGCATTACTGTGCATCTAACATGCTACATGTGTACAAGAACACATTTATAGTTAGAAAAACCATTCATGGCATCTGACTCATTGGACAATTCAGGTGCAGATTGTTGCTGCTGCAGAGCCTCATCGATATGAAATAATAAACAGAGAGGGAAAGACCCAACTGATGGTGCACAACCTGACGGAGGCAGACTCTGGCTTGTATTACTGTGGTGCAGTTTACCCCATCAGCACCACCGTGGGCCACATAGAGCTTCAGGTAGGACACATTAAATATAGTTCTATTTCTAGTTTATGTTTTTTTATGCAACATTTCATGTACTTTTTTAAAGAGGGATTTGGAACACAGGATTTTCACTTGAAGTATGTTCACACTGTTGTTCTGTACTATTGTTTGAAGGTCATCACATTGTATGAACCTCTGAAGCCGTTCATAGCCATCGTGGTGGAGGTGACCATCCTGGTCGCAGTCATTCTGCTCTGTGAGAAATGCCGTTCAAAGAAAAAGGACACAGCAGGTAGTCAGACCGTGTGATGTTATGATGTCAGTGTGTGTAAATTGTACTGTACACTATTGTATTCAACATCAAATTATCTGCCAAATTCTCAGGAGATGGGATAAATGATCAGACAAACACACTGTAAGTACAGGAGTGGTTCTTTTTTTTTTTTTAAGTGGGATGTATGCATTTGCTGTTTTTCATTATGTGTCTTTTTATGACCTCATCAGGACACAGACAGAAAATCATGGATCCGAAGGAAGTTCAATGAGACAGCGCAAAGTTTGAAGACCTTAATCTCTGAATTAGCTTCTTTAAAAATGTTCATGTATTTTACTGAGAGATAATAGAGCTTAAACTCCATATCTAATCATCTAGTCTGTAAACATGAAGTCTGTTAGTCAAAATGTTTTCACTGAGCAATGTACAATAACAACTTAATAATAATCATCATTTGTCCACTATGTTTAATCACCAGTGCCTTACACTCTGGAAATCCTTTATCCATTTAAACTGTATTTGCACTGACTGCACCACAAAGAGAAACTTCCATAGAAGTGGGAACTTGCGAATCCATAGGGGCTCCGAATTCCACGGTGGAGTTTTAGAATGACTAACCTGGGATTGCAGGTGTTGGTGTTATGTTACAGTTCCCGTCAAAGCATATGAATATGTTAAAACAAACAGGCACTCATAAATTACTTACAATTACTTTCATTGTGTTACAGAATTAAATTTGGTGAAATCTCATGTTTCTTTCTTCATACTTAGAAAGAGAGAGAGAGAGAGAGAGAGAGAGAGAGAGAGACGAGAGAGAGAGAGAGAGAGAGAGAGAGAGAGAGAGAGAGAGAGAGAGAGAGAGAGAGAGAGAGAGAGAGAGAGAGAGAGAGAGAGAGAGAGGAGAGAGAGAGAGAAATGAAGAGTATTCTGTTATCTCTTTCTTATGCTTGATAATGTTCATACAATGGTGAACCGTTGTAAATAAAATCCACCTTCAACATACCTGGTGAATCTGCTTTTCTGTTACCATAGAAAGAAACAAAACATTAGAGTGAAGTCATCCACATACAGTAATGCTGCTCTCATGTCTTCCACATAGCTTTCAGGGTCAGTCTTGTGAATTATTAAGAATTATGGATGCAGATTATCCAGAGTACTTGCAAAATCTAATGGATGGCTTCTTGTGACATACATTATTTTAAGTAATTTAATCAAAACCTGTTCTTAATATTTTTGAAAAGTCCTGCTAACAAAAGTACATTCTGCTAAGCGAAAAAGCCCAGAACGCAAACGCCTCACCACCTTTGTGTCACTGTCTCTTTAAGAAGGTGTAGTTAGGGTGTGGCTTATCAATGCCGACGTTTCCGGATCAGCACGCTCCAGTAAATAAAGCTCAACACATAAATGTAGACCAGCATGTTGAGCTAGTCGGTCTGATAGGTAGCAGTGGTTTATGGGGTTTAATGGGTTTACTGGCGCCTACTGTGATGCCGTGCGTGGTGAAAAGGTTCACAAACGTTCACTAGACAGACTTGCTCCCTGTTTGTTCACTTCTTTCGAGGACGATGAGGCTAATTGGAAAGTTAACATGAAGTCGCTCCTGCTTCTCCAGCTGTGGTTGTCAGCGGCGGGTGAGTGCTAATGGATCCGGGTGACACAGGTGAGTGTGAACACCTCCCCTCACGCTTCTCCCCTCTTCTCTCCTTTTTTTTTTTTCTTGACTAAGCGGCACTTGTGAGTGATGACCCCACGGACACGGAGGTGACAACCACGACGGGCGACATCGCTCTACTTCCGTGTTACACCGTCGGAAATGTAACACCTACTTTAACCGTGTGGCTGAAAAATGGACGAGAGTTTGCTCGAAGTGGCGGCGGGTCGTCCCCGGACCCGTCAGACCCCGAGCAGCACACGACGGTGCTGAACGACGGGAGTCTGAACATCCACGGGGTGACACCTGGAGATGAGGGCAGATACCTCTGCAACGCCACCCTACCGGGGAGCAGCACCCTCCAGACGCGCGTCCTGCTTCGAGTCACAAGTAAGTGATCTTTAAAAAGGAAACGACACATTAAACAAACACTCATCACAAGAAAAAGACTTACTTTCTTAATTTTTAATTTAAAAAAACAGTATTTTCCATCCTGATTGTTTGCTTCATCAACTACTGGAATTAGATTAAAAAGCAGACATCTTACTGGTGGGTTTTTTTTTTTAAATTTTTTTAATCAGATGTGTGCAAACGTTCCTAAAAGGAATGTGACCACTTGTGATTGTTTGGCCTCCAGGTATGTCAGAAAGTAGTTGTTTGGATTTAGATTAAAATTTTTGGGCTGACGAAGAGTCTTATTAATTACTGGTACAGTTCATGATCCTCCACCACTATGCACAATCTGGGTAATTTAAAATATAGATTTGCACTAGATTTGTTGTTTTTGTCCACCAAGTTTGTATACACAGTTGGAAAGTAAATCAAAATCCTATAAATGCTTTGTTGGAAGCGGTACAGTATTTGCTTTTGACTATTTTCTAATACAATATACATTGAATGCGCCCTGCAAAGAGGCCAAGAACCTCAAATTTGTTGAGTGCAACTGGCTCTACTTTTAATAATCAATTCATGTGTCACATGATTCTTAACTCTTTGGAATTTTCTCGATTTGTCAATTTAAAGATGACATTTAAAGATGACATTTTAAATTGTCTTTTTAAAAAAAAAACTACCTAACAGTGTCTCGTATAAGACAAGGACTTGGAGCAAGATGTCATGCTTGAGACTTTTATAAGGTGCTACTTGTATTCATCTCAGGTGGACCAGAAAACTTGTCCACATCCATCGGTCCGGGCACCGCCCTGACCAACGGGACGTTCATTGTCTATCGGGGCTCAACCATCTTCTTCAACTGCACCAGCTCATCCTACCCCTCTCAGCAGCTCACGTGGGCCTTCAGTGGAGCTTCGACCAGCAATGAGTCGCTGGTGTCGAGCTCTGAATCTCTGCTGGACTTCAGGATACAGGACATTCAGCCCAGCGCTCAAGGAGTTTACAGCTGCAGGGCCCAAAACACCGTCTCTCACCGGGCCGTTAATAAGAGCACAGAGCTGCTAGTTTACTGTAAGTACTATATGGCTAACATCCAGATTGAACAGCAAGAACTAAAGAATTGATGTAGACAAGTTTTATGTTATTGTAATTTTCATTCTTTGGACGGCTGCACACTGTTAGGAGTTATATTTCATATAATTTTACCACATGGTGCAAATGAAATAAATTGAGTCTAACAATAAGTAACAATTTCCTACAAACTTTGTGTTTGTGTTGGAATGTTCCCGTTCACAGGTCAAGTGTCAAGTCATTTAAGGAACATACGTGTTTGCAAAGCCTGTGTTATACTTATGTATGACATTCATCATGAGTCGGAATGCGAAATTAGGTGTTTGTATGAAAGTCACCCGATTTCAAAACTGGGTAAAAACATGGAAATCAAAAGAAGTGGGAATGTAAAGATTTGAATGAGAGATCCAATAGGGGTGTCACCTGAGTGAATAAAAACACAAGGAATGTTGGAGAGTAATAAAAGTACCTGAGGAGGTGGAAAGAATTTTATTGTCTTTATGTAAATGACCTTTTAAGTCACACTGACCAAATATAGAGTTGTTACAGCAGCAGGTGAGGTGTCTGATGTCAGGGGTTCCTTTGGGTTAGGGTACTGATTCCTGTATTTTTATTGTGTAGCCATTTCTAGGATTAATGTAAAATAGGCATCTGCTCTCTGAAGATTATTATAGGAATAAAGCAAAGTAGCAAAGAGTGTCACTGTAGTGAACTCATTTTACAGGTTTGCTCATCTGTCGTCAAGCACAGATTGTAAATCTGATGGGTGTTTGAAGGCTAGCAGTCCACAGGTGACTCTGTGCTTTGTTTCCCGTCCATAACTGAAGTATTTTATCTCGTCTAGATGTCCCAGACCGGCATCCTGTGTGTATGTGGGAGCCAGCATCAGACCCCACACACTTCCAGTTCATTTGCACTTGGTTCGGAGCCTATCCCACCCCAACACTCTCCTGGGACGACCGAGGATCTGGTGGGGAAGGACAAAACTATGCAACGGGTTTGACAGACAGCCTGGCGGTGACTCTGAACCGATCCAGGCTGTCTGACGGGCAGACACTGAGGTGCACGGCCCAGCACCAAGCGCTCCCTTCAGGGAAAAACGGCTCGTGTTCCTTCATCCTCAGTACGTGAAATGAGCCTCTCTACAAGCCTGAAATGTTCTACTGCTGAATCTTTCATGTACTTTCCACCTGAGGGGCCTCACTGAGACTCCCCAGGGAGAAGCCTTTCTCTACATTGTTGAGTCTGTTTTGACCATATTATAATTTAAAATATCAGTTACATCAAATTATAAAATACATTCTCTGGAACAAAGGATTTAAGTGTATAAAGTTCTCCATGGTGAGCTAAGATTATCCGATGTAAAGTGGCCACTATTTTAATCCAAACTTGTTTTAGCATTGGGCCCCCATATGGTGAAAATTACCAACAAGGCATACAAATGATGTAACTTTTGGAGTTTGACTAACATTAACTACACAGACAAGCACTTGACATTTCTGACTCCACCTCGGTGCAATTGTTACCAACAGGATTTTGTTTCTGGGTATTCAAAGCAATAGAAATGTGTATTTTAAATACTCTCAAGAAAATGTCTTTCCACTGAAGTGTTGCTGTTTCACTGGATGATTTGCAAAACTCACTCTGAATAGACTTCATTCAGGCTATTGATCTGATATAAGGTGCTTTAGTTTCAGTAAAACCTGTTCACAGCTTTGATCTGGGGACAAATTGCCTCACAGTGCTTCTCCTTTAATTTTCAAATGTAGTTATTTTTACTGAATTTCAGTCACCAGGAACAATGAATATTTCTGTGCTTCATCTGATGAACTTGTGCAAACCCCAAACTTAAAGAACTGTCTGTTCCTTGTTTCCCAGAACCTCCGTACCCTGAAGGCGAGCCAATGGTCACTGTTCAGGAGGGGACCAGCATAACGTTAACCTGTACAGAAACCATGTCCATCCCACCTGCAAACACCACCTGGAGAAGAGGGCTTCTGCAGGTGGCGATTGTACCCGGTCCAAAGTACATTCTGTCTTTGGAAGGGCCGGACTTGAAGCTGACCATACAGAACACCAGTAAAGACGATGAAGGGATCTATTTCTGCCGCAGTGAGAACCCCCTGGCTGTTCGAGAACTGGAAGTCATCCTCACTGTAACGAGTGAGTTTGGGATGAGAGGAAGGCTTTGGGCTGCACTCACATGTGCTTGAAAGTTTAAAATTTATCCAATTGTAGCTTTATCAGAGGGAATTTATTTGTAATGGAGAATGAGCATGAACCAGGGATCTAAATGAATGAACTAGTTGCTGCAAGTGTTGATTTTGCCTCTGGAATGGTGATAAACCTGCTACTCCTCCCATTTTCTGCTTTGTAATCCTCCCATGTTGTGTTGTTTTTTCTTGGCAGACTCCGCTGCATACACAGGAGCCATCATCGGTACCTTCATAGCTGCGCTGATCATGGGATTATCTGTAGTCATAGCTAAATTAATTTTCTCCAATCGACATCAAATTTGCCTAGGTAATGTTTGGTCCTCACAAATGCACATTTGATCCTTTGCATTAGTCTGCACTAACTTCTCTTATAAAACATTTGTGTAAGAACTGAAACTGAAGAATAAATCATACTCTGCAGTAAGAGATTTAAAAATGCAAATTTTTACTTTTTGCTCATTTTTATGATCCACAGGAGTGCTGGCCTTTTTAGTTTCATTGTCCAATCACACTTCTACCACATACAGAACTACACATATTTGGCATGGGTTGTAAATTCCCTGTGACATAATTCTAATCAACGAGTTGGTACAAAAGACAAAAAACTTTTCTTTTTCTTTGTACATAAAAGATCATACAAGACAGTGGTACAAATATTCTCCTGTGGTTCAGTTCAGTGCCTAACGAGTATAAAAAAGCAAAAAAAACCCCAACAAACTAATTATGTCACAATTTCTGTTCCCACTTTTGTTTCAGGATGTGATGTTGGGTAAGTATTCTATTTCTTTATCTAATACTACATTGGTGTGAGACATTAAATTGTATTTTATGAAATCAAGGTTTTCAGTCATTCTGTGCTGTAATTTGTGATCTGCTTTATATTATTCCTTTAATTATCTAACCAAACACAGTGCAGTTGTTCTCATTTCCTGTGACAACATTACTGCTCTTAACCTCTTTCCTAGCAAATTCATTTATTTTGGGCAGGTTAGACAAAGATCCAATTAACTTTTGAGGCACGTTCAGGAGGATTGCTTCACCTATTTGCTTTTTTGGGCATTCAGAGATAGTGATGTCAGTCCCATCTCAGGACGGTTTAGATGTAGCTAAAGACTGGAGATGTGTAGCTTGTCTTAGCTTAGCATAAAGACTGAAAATCGGGTTAGAACTAGCCTCTACCTGTCCAAAGTTGGTAAAAGGCATAGAGAAGAAACTGATATTCAGCAATTCATATGTAACATATGGTTTAGTTATCAGCGTCCTTGTTTTTCTGGCGGGGATCACACGAAATTTACTGTGGTGCAATATAGTGACTTTTTTTAAGTTGACTGGAGACGCAGAATGTAACCTATTCGAGTAGATTCTGATAAAAGGCCTGATATTGTGATGTTTGTCACTTTTACATAAACTGCCTGATATCTTATCGTCCATTTCGACTGTGCGTCTTTCTGAACTTTGGATTAAAATTCAATTTAAGGGGTTATCTAGTAATATTAATGTTCCAGCTGCGATCAGCTCCTAAACATCCATTATTGATGGCAATTCTGGTCATTTGTGTCAACAGTGGGTTTCCACAGTGCTGCTTCTTGTGAAACAAATATCAGTACCAAACAACTCTGAAAACATTAACCAGCACAGATGTCATAATGTGTAGCTTGCTCTGTAAAATAATAGTGTTGTTCATACAATCAAATATACTGCGAGTGTAATGCGTATGCTATCTGACATACCTTTACTCTCCAGGCAAGAGGAGGACAACAGAGAAGATGTGCTGAGTCTGGTGGAATCGGACGACGAGCACATCTTCCAAGATGCCGTTCCTCGGCTGCCTCCTTTGGCAAATGGAAGCCACACAACACTTGTCCAGATACACCAAGTCCCATCTAGTATGCCCTCATCATGACACACAGTTAATAGTTGACAAAGTTAAAAATGTCAAAATTGTGAAGTGAAAAAGTGACTTTTTTCTTTTTCTTTTTTTTTAAGGTGACCATGACGATGCAGAAACTGCTGACACAAGCACTGAGCAGCAGGAAGATACTGTTCAAACAGAGGAATCAGCGGACCTTGTAACTTTTTAGTCATTGGGTGTTTTTATTTCAGATAAACATATTTACTCCCATTGAAAATGTGAACATAACTGGTGGAAAAGTCTTTTTAAATTTATTTTTTTAATGGGTTGGGAAGTTTATTCCTGTGATTTGTTTGCATTGTTTTGAATATGTCACCCTGATATTGTAATAAAAGCAATAAATGAAGATTTTTAAACATGTGGTTGCTAGTATCTTCTTGGTGGTGAGGTCATGGCCTCGGGACATACTTGACTTACTCATGCAGGTATACTCGCGTACATCTCTACTCCCGTGTTGTAATAACCTTTACAGATGAGCTTTGACGATCACCATTTTAAGAATGTGGTGGAATCTGTTTGTCATTCATCTTGTGTTGTTTAGAATGGATTGGTGTGTGAAAACAATTGAAATGCAGTTTCGTCTTTTAATGACCTGAATTCATAGACCTGATGAGTGGGTCAGTGTAAAAGTAAAATACATTCTTGACTCAGCATTGTTGGTCTGTTAGTTATTTTGGGTATGTTCTTTGTAAATATGTAAACTAAGGATTGGTGATATAATCTGAGTGCTATGTAAAATGAACTGTCTTATTGTGAACTGACTTTTTCTCTAATATTCCTGTGATTCATTGACTGATTATTAAATGTATTTTCTATGTACAAAAAGTAATCATTCCCTCATTCCAACCTGATTGTTTTTCTTCTATAATGTTAAACCCCCCCCCACAAAATTTAAATACAACACCTGACCTGGAAACTGTAAAGAACATTTTTATTGTTCAACTATAATTTATTCAAGATTATTTTCAACTCTAGAATTAAGTGGTTTAAGTTAATAACACCTGATTTCAAGATCACTCTTCAGACGACTATTGAGGAAACATTTATGAGGGATTTCGTGTCTTGAATACCTTTTCTGAAGGGGGCGTGGCACGAGTGAGGCAACGTCAGGAAAAATAAACGTGATGACGTAGGCAGGACAACGACACACGGTTTAATGTGAGTCAGACAACAGGAAATCAGTCGTGAACATTTTGCTTCACACATCCTACTAATCAGACCGGGGTACCGCGGGTCACTGCTCCGGACATGAGAGGCGCCTCAGTCAGAGCCAACGCATTCAGGACGGAAGCCGTGAAGCCAAGAATGTGAGGAAGGAATTATGTGCTCCACGGAAAACAAGGAGGAGATCCAGCAGATATGTAAGTCACACATTCTAACCTACCGCTTGGGGACCAGGAGACGTCTCCGGGGAGACGCAGAAACAAAAACGCACCACCGAGCTGCAGCTACTGGATGGGGGTTGATCTGTCAGCTGTTCTATGTTGTGTCCCCGCTCCCCTTCAGCCCCTGAACCGGCTCTGATCCTGGAGTTGAAGACCAGGCGTCCTCCGTCCTTTGAGGGCAGGGCTGGATGTGAGACATGGAGTGTGGACTTCTCCCCGGAAGGAGACTGGTTCGCCTGGTCCATGGGACACGGGATCGTCTGGGTCGTCGCCTGGCCTCTGGACTCCGAGTAGGTTTAAACTGACCGACGACGCATTCAAGTTCCGTCGTACATTATGGCTTCCAGTTCAGTTGACGGGTGTGAATCTCATGCAGGCGGGATGTTATTGAACATGATTGAGTTTATGATTTGTAAAAAAAAACAACTTTAAGAAGATTTCAACTTTATTTAGACCCAGTGTTCAAACTGACACAAATAAGTGTAGTGCGGGGGAAAGGTCAGTCATGAAGGTGGTTAAAATAAGAAATATATGTTAGGTGACTACCAGCCTTGCTTGTCTTGGTGTTCAAAGTTGCATCACATGTTATTGTGCAATCTCAACTTTTGAATGAATGTACTTTGGAATAGAAATGTGTGACAATATTCTGCTAATTGATTTCAACAAAATCAATTATTTTACTGAAGTTATTCCATTTATGTCATTAAAATCTTTTGCTGTTAAAACTTCAGGCTCTACATTTCCCCCACATTAACGTGTTTGGTTCTGCTACACGCCCGCCCATACTCGCTTAAACTGATTGAAAATTGTAATCGGAAAATAAATAAAATCATGAATCAAATTGATTTCCTGTGACAACCTCTTAATTCTAAACAATTCAGCAGCCATGTTCGTGTTAATGCTGAGCTTGAAAAGTACCCTTAGTATTCAATATATAAAATTAAATGTGTACTATTAGCTCCTTTTACATTTTTAATTAAATATAAAAAGCTTTAAAAAAAAGAAAAGTCAGATTTCCTATTCCTGTTCAGCTCACACTTTCGTTGTGTATGTGTGTGGTAATTGTTCGCTGACATTTCCAACATTTGGGCAAGGCAGGATCATATGATTGACCTCAGCTTTGTGCAAATTGCTGTACTCAATTTGTTTCTCTTCTCACACACAGAGACAGTCGGAATGGAGAAACTGACCGTGGTGACAAGAGCTTCAGTTGTGGGCATCCGGTGTGGGGACTCGCCTTCGGGCCCAGACCCCCAAAATCTGCTGCAGCAGCTCCCCCAGCTGTAACCCCACCTATAAGGAACCACAGCCTTCTTCTGGCCACAGGCTTGGAGAATGGAGTGATCAAAATCTGGAATGTGCTGACTGGTAATAGAATACAACTTCACTGTTTACATGTCTTGTCTTCTGAGTTTGTTTTGAAGAAGCCTTTGATACATTTTCAGGTAATGCTGTGTTTGATCTTCATGGTCATGAAGGCGTTGTCAGGAATTTGATCTTCCCTCAGAATGGAACACTCACTCTCATATCGTCTTCTCGGGATAAAACGTTGAGAATTTGGGATCTTACTCAGAAAGGTGTGTGCGCTTTTGTTCAGTACTCTGCAGACATTTATTTTATGTCAGCAGAATTCTATGCTTTTTAAAAAAAAAATTATATTGCATTAATAATATATAATATCAAATTAGGGTTTGTATATGAAAATGCAGTATAAAAACTGTTGCGGAGCAAAATTATTAAAGGATGCAGCTGTTTGCATTAAGGGCGTGAATGTTGAACGTTCCCTCTGTGCATTTAACTGTTGTGCCTAAAACATCAGTGCCATTAAATGTCCACTGTGAGAAACTGGAATCTGTGCTGATAATCAATCAAAACAGTGGATGTGTAGCTGCATTCAGCCAATCAGCTTCTTTATCACCCACCTCTCTTTTGTCAGTGCAACAAAATGAAATTGTGTGTTTCACAAGCTCAAGGTTAAAGCAAACAACTGCATGTTGACATTCTTTTTTTTTTTTTTGCCTCCAGTGCTGTGTTTATAGTTTGTATCATTCACTTCAATTGCAGTTGTTTTCTGTGCGTTGCAGGTAAAAGGGTGCAGGTGCTTTCAGGCCATAAAGACTGGATCAGCTGCTGCAGCGTATCATCAGATTGCAGCATGATTGCATCCGTAGGCAGATTTGACAGAGTGAGTGATACTATTGTCAATAAACATTCAAGGCAACAATGGAAAGTAACACAAATATTTGCATTATAATTACGACAGTGAAGTACTATATTTTATTTTTGTATTTCCATAATGATTATATTCTTTCTCAGATCTTCTGATTTTGTACATGTGAATATTCTCAGCTCTGGGTTACATCCCTTGTTTCTGGTCTGTCGAGCTGCATTTCCTCTCAATGGTTGGCAGTCAGGAAATCTATGTTTGCATTTAAGTATACAACTTTTTATTTATTAAATGTTTTTTGTCAGACAAGGATGGAGATTCATTGTTTTTAACCAGGGTACGGGTACACATATCTTTTTTTTATTTCCATTGCATAGATTCCCCTGAGCACGCAGTGATCGGGTTCTCTAATCTGCTTCAGTATTTAATGAGTGCAAACCAACAGAAACGTGACAGGTTTTTAAAAAAAATGTCTTTAACACCTGAAAGCTTTTCCCATGCACGCCAAAGTTGCAATTTCATCATCTTCTCACATGTAAAGAAAAACACCTCAGTGTTGAGCAACAGCAGATCCTTATCACACGGTTATCTGCATGTTCCAACTTGTCCTGTTGACACTCAACTGAGCCTCAACCAAGAGGGATTCATCTGATGAAGGTATAGACTCAATTAGCCCTGGTGGTTTTCTGTCCATCAGATGGTGTGTCTGTGGAGTCTGCGGTCGTATACATTCATGAGGAGCCTCACAGGAGGGAGCCGGAAGACTTTGTACCTCCTGTCGTCCTGCGATTTCTCTCCTGATGGGGCGATGCTGGCCACCACTGCCTTCAGCGGATCCAGTTGGTGGATCGACCTCTGGGACCCGTACACTGCAGAGAAGCTGGCCACTCTGGTGTAGGGTTTCACTCTGAAATGCTTCCTCCTGTTCTTTCTTTTTCATTTGTACAGACTGGAAATATAATAGAAAACAGATCAAATTCAAGTCATGACTCGAATATCGACTGTCTTTTCCACCTTTGCACTCTTAAGGTACATAAAGCAAAGCAGGATGATTAAAAAAAAAACTTTGTTTCTGATGTCCACAGTGAAAACTTTGAAGATTATGGCCAAAATCAAATCTCTTCGATTCAGTTTTCGCCCAATGGTTTGTACTTGGCCATTGTGGCTGACAACAGGTGGGTAGTTTCTCTGCTTCATCTCATGCATCTTGTCATTTCGTAGATATTTTGAGGCAGAAACTTTTTACTACTGTTATGGTTGCAGAGCGCTTCAAGTATGGGAGCCAGGAAAGAAAGGGATGGTGATGCAGACCCAAGTGGACCGAGACTCAAACGGGATCTGCTGCAGCTACCATCCACAGGGGGGAGTCGTGGCAACTGGGTGAAAATACTTTTTCAATTTGTGGATTGGAATGGTGGATTTCAAAATGTTGTTTTTGCTCGAGGAAGGGGAGGGGTTGAGTTTCCACAGCTGGTTCAGAAATGATAAGCACAAATAAATGGCTCGTCATCCATCAGAATGGAGCTCATTGGTTCGTTTTCCTATAAAAAAAGGATGCCTAAATTCCACTTACTGTCTTGCTGGCTCTGGGTTTTTATGCCTAAAAATGTAACCGTAGAGCTAAAATGATTTTTTTTTTTAAATGGTAGATGATGAGTTGAACAGTTATTATCCTTTCTTTAGTGCCATCTAGTGATTATGGTTGCAGATTACCACCAGACGAACAATCCCGTCTCCACAGTTCAAGGCACGAAGACATTCAAAGCAAACCTGGCGTGTAGAAATGGATTCAGATTATACCCAAATGTTATAGAATTAAGACTCGATTTAATTTTTTGGCTACATGCCAAATTTATACATTAGACCTTAAGAATTTGACAGACCTGCTGGTCCCACTTTTTTTCAGATAATTGTTTTTAATTTTTTTTATTATGTGTATTTTGGATCTGTGTTCAGATAAAAGTATGTTGTGCAGTTCCCCACCAATGTACTTTAGTTACTGCAGCAGTCTCTCTACAGATCACACCATATTTGGTCCTTAAACGTTAGCTTAAATTTAAACTTGTTTTTATGTTGTCATTTTTATTTGCTTTGAAGAAATCTGCAATCCTTGTACAGTATAATTTTTTTTAAATTTATTAGATTATGCCCTTATCTATTTTGCACTTGAGCCCCCTGGGCCACCATAGACGTCTAACACCAGCCATGTTCTCCTGTGACAGAACCAGAGATGGACATGTAAGGTTCTGGAGAGCTCCGCGGACGGTCCCCAGTCTGTGCCACCTGTGCCGTTTTATCCTCCGTCACTCGGTCTCCACGCACCAGATAGAGCCGCTGCCCCTCCCCAAGACCATCCTGGAGTACCTCACCTACAGAAACTTCCCTGAACGGCTCAAGACCTGCTCCTCAGGGGAAGAGAGAGAAGTTTGGGAAGTCTAAACAGGAACGCCAATGCAATAGCTAACATTTACAGGCAGTGATTGTTCTACATGATCTCATTATAAAATGTGTGTTCACATGCTTTAAAGCTTAATTTAGCAGTCAGCATCTCTTACTGTATTATACCGTAGATGCAACATTCCTCTGCTAGGGGTTTCATTTATTGCACTACTACCATAATTTAACACATACACTAGATGTTCACATGCTTAACTTGAATATCTGAATTTTATACTATTTATTGTGTAAATATCACATGTATTTTTAATTTGCTTACCATTCCAAAAACAGCACATTGACCACTACTGTACAGATACTTGTTCATTGTTAATACAATGCTGGAGTCATAGGAAATAGTTTTATTAAACATTCAAAGACATGTTCACGTCTAAGTTGCATTCTTACAGTTGTGTGCTTTTTGATCAGTTATTTTTAATCATAGTATATTTTGTATTTACAAACTGACTACATCTATCTCACTGGTAAAAAAATTCTATTTTTCAAATCCAGCTCTGGTGTCTAAAGGAGAAGTCTTTTCTGGTTTCCATTTGCTCAGTTTGTACAAAGATAGATGTGATTCAGATGGCTGTGAGCGTTAGTTTCTGCTTTTGCGATCAACTCTGGAGCCATGGTGGGTAATCATACAGTGACCACTTTAGGGTATCTGTTTTTTCACTAAACTGATTCCACAGGCTTCAACAGGAGAATGCATTGATCAGTGAATTCATCTGTTTGACTGAAAAGACGGTATGTATTTTCAGCTCTGCCACAGGAAAGGAATGATTTTGCTCCAAACTTGCAGGATGATAGAGGAGTCAGTGAAAGACAATGCTCTGTTGTAAAGGAATACAACTGTAACAGAAGTGGCAGCAATCACCAGCAGGGGTTTGTGTTGTGACCTCAGCTGGGTATTAGATCTATGAGGCCTCGCTGACCACCAGGTCTCTCACTGCCTGGAAGGCTGCAACCATGGAGCTCAGCTGGATCTTCTCATCAGTTCCTGAGGCCAGCCTGTGCCTGAAGACATTTCATAAGACTGGTTAATGAGCAACATGCGGATTCCTTATTTAGTCACTTATATGAGACGTATTTTCTTATTTTTTATATTAAATTTGCTCACAAGATGAAAAGAGCAATCTTACTTACTCCACATCAGCTAGTTTGATGAGCAGGCCGATCCGAATAGCTGGAGCAAAGTCCACTTGACGGAGAAAGACAAAACAAAAATTACAGCATTCTGATACTTCACCCCTCCAGCTACTGAAGACATTTGGAGGCCGCAAAAAGATCAACGGATACCGACCTAAAATTGCAGCACAGAAGGGGGAAACCGTTTTGTCCCAAGTGTTGCTATATTAAAGTGGGACTAAAATGGATCACATCAAAAATTCTAAATCAAAATGTGTAACTGTAGACATCATTATGTCACAGGATAGCCTAAATAATGAAAATGTAACTGTGTGTACATATATATAAAAAAGGAGTGTAATATAATCGAGTACAAAACAGACTATACTTACTTTAAAACACTAAAAATACTTAAAGTCTGACTTTGTGAAAAACATTTTTTCCCTTCAAGTAATTGCAGATGAGGTCTTTTGTAGTTTTGTGTGCTGCTTTACCTCTGTGTATGAGCAGGTGAACCTCAGTCAGGATATCATTTAGGGCCAAACCTTTCAACGTCTTGAGCTGGAGGATTTCTGAGAAAATGTTGAGTTGCAAGAACATGACATGAAGGGTGGCTAGATGTCATAGTCTTCTCCTGTCTTGTACAACATAAATACAGCAGGATTACTGCACAGTAATCCAGCAGTGAAGGATACGCTTATACGCCGAGGTGAAGTCCTTGTTGAGGGACCAGTCGAGGATGTTTGCTATATCGGAGCGAAGGGGGTGACCTGTGCAGGTGTAAACTGTGTCTTCTGTCACCTTTTCATAAGCCATGCTGGTGCTCTGAAATCACAGAGGAGCAAACCTCTCCATGATGGTGAAATATAAAATAAGAAGGGTAATACATTTTACTTTCTGTTTTTAAACCATTATGAACACAAACACAGCTTGATGAAGAAGGTCTCGGGGTTGTACCTGCAGTATGTTGAGTGATCTTCTCATGTCACCTGACGATAATGTCACAATGGCCTTCATTCCATCTGGAGTGATGTCAATGCTGTTGCAACAAGATTGACTTTGTCAATCTATAGATGATGTACGTCTTGAATGTGTGAAAAACGTCTCAAAAACTAATTTTAAAATGCCAGACTTGATTTTACAGTTATCTAATCTGAATTCAGGCCTCTGTCCACATTAAACCTGCTATTTGCACATAGGAGCTTAAAATCTCTTCTCACACATTCCCCACTCACCTCTCCTGCTGGATTACATGTTCCAGGCGAGGGATCATCTGGTCTGGGGACAGTGGGCCAAAGCGAAACCTGGTGCAACGTGACTGGAGGGCTGGGATGATCTTGGACAGGTAGTTGCAGATGAGACAAAATCGTGTATTTTCTGTAAACTTCTCAATCACTGAGATGAGGAGGGAAAGAGAGGGAGTGGGAGAAATAAACAGAGAGAGCATGAGAGATGGGAGCACAAATGATCAGAAGTTAGAGATCAATGTAATAGGACTACAGAAGAAACAATATGAAATCAATAAACACAAATGTTAATTATCACTCAACTGTAGCAAGATACAAGGCCCCAGTTTAACTAAATCTATAGAGAAGTCTTAAGTCAGATATTATTGTAAAACTCTACTAAGGTACACAAACAGATTCACTTTAATTCATCGGGAATCATGTTGACATCAGGCTCACAGTGGGCGATGCCCAACCGAACAGGTGGTTTTTACCTCGCCGCAATGCATTCTGGGCATCCTGGGTCATAGCATCAGCCTCATCCAGGATCACCAACTTGAAGCCCTTCCTTTAGGACAAAGGGAGAATAGACAAAAAAAAGCATACATTCAAATAAGTCCTCTTGTAGTTGAGTTTTTCTTGAAATTATTTATCTGACAGTTATTTTAGGCTTGTATTTAGTCTTACTTAAAGATGGTCCTAGTGCTGGCAAAGCTAAGAATTGGGCCTCGAACAACATCAATTCCTCTGTCATCAGATGCATTTAGCTGCAAACAATCAACAATCCAATCCAAAAGCATTAACATCGCTCAAGCACTGAGTTACAAAAACAAGCAGAAGATCTAACAACACAAACAAAATGAAATGAGGAGTTGTAGTGTACCTCCAACACCATGGAGTTGAACTCCTTGTCCTTGTACAGCTGCCTGGCACAGGCCAGAATGGTGGACGTTTTTCCAGTTCCAGGGGGGCCATAAAACAGGAGATGGGGAAGTTTGTCTTCACTAATAAATCTCTGGACTAAGGGCATGAAAACAAAGGAAAGAGTATCACTATGATATTGTCCTTTGGATGGAATAACAATTTAAACAACAACAAAAAAAACATTACAGGATTTGGGGATTTCATATCATCTGTAAAGTATAAAAGACAAACACCAAAGATACTTATTCCGGCACAAATTCAATACATTTATTACTTAAGAGTGGAAAGAGTACATGACAAAGCCCTCTGTGCTGACATGAGTTTATTCAGGAAGTCCACTTACTGGTGCTTAGGATGTCTTTGTGTGAGATTAGATCATCAAGTTTCTGTGGTCTGTATTTTTCTACCCTAAAGAGGGAGTAAACATAATCATCCGTTATTACTGATCTAGTAATGCATATTTTCTGGTGGTAAACGATTAACTTGACATGCACACATGTTGCTCGTATTAAAACTACGAATAACACACAGCATGGTGTTATTGGTAAACACACAGACGCCATCCATCTGACCTGTAAGCTAACTGCTGTGTTGACTGTTCATCGCCAGGTTAGGTAGCTAACGAGCTACGTCAATAATTGTTTACCCTACCACAAAGACTCTTAACTTACCACGGTAGATTTCTGGTCTGTTGAGCTTTATTTGAAGAAGCCATGTTCCTATAACAGCGAATTCACGTACAAAATAGTATTTTGTCACTTCCACAATGCGTCTGCTTCTTCTCGTGCTTGGCGCGTTCCTGTGTGAAGTCTGCGTGAAACGTCACGACGTAAAACCAATCGGTTCGCTCCATATGATCCTTTTGGGCGGGCAATTTTGGACAATTTGTCCACTATAAAAAGTGATGAGTAGAAAACATGAGAAAAAAAATTCAGACCTTGCATTAGTTATTTTAGGACTGAGAAGAATACAGTTCATGGTGCGAATGACTGACGTAGCCTTCTAGGCCAGGCTGGAACCAAATCTGGCTGTAGGAAAGAGAAAGCAAGAACAACAACATTCATAACAACAACAACAACAACAACAACAACAACAACAACAACAATAACAATAATAATAATAATAATAATAATAATAATAATAATGATAATAATAATAATAATAATCAGTCAGTCATCTTCCAACCCGCTTTATCCGCTAACGCAGGTCTCGGGGGAGCCGGTGCCTATCCCGGCAGTCTCAGGGCGTGAGGCGGGGGACACTCCGGGCACGACGCCAGTGTACCGCGGAATAATAATAATAATAATAATAATAATAATAATAATAATAATAATAATAATAATAATAATAATAATAATAATAATAATAATAATAATAATAATAATAAGCAGTGTCTCCCCACCTGCTTCATGATGGAAATCCGTTATGAGCCCTCTTTTTGGTGGGATTTCTCACACAACGTGTTTACATAGTATTTCGCAACAATAATGATTGGTTTTCAGATGTCATGGAGACCTTACAAAATAATGTAATCCCTGTTGTGATGAAGTAACTGATGACTAATCAAACAATTAAAACAAGTAAGAAGTATGTAGGTTTGTCCTACAATTATAGATAGATAGATACTTTATTAATCCCGGAGGAAATTGCATAATCAAATCTAAATTCCTTTAGATTTTACTTTTACTGAAAATGTCAATTTAAAACTTATACTGAGGGTGGCACAACTACTTAAAATAATTTTGTAGCAGTTCCTAATTATGCTCCTTTATCTTACCATGATTTGAGACACTTGAATTTTTTTTTTTAATTGATTGGACCTGCAAACCTAAAGCTTTTCCCTTCCAGAACACGTGTGTGTGTCTCTCCTCTGGTTACCTCTCAACCATCCTGGGGACTTGCCTGAAACACCTCTACCGTCCACACCGAGCTCCACTCTCGCGAGAGCGGCCCCTCCACGGCGGCGCCTGGGCGATGCGACGCTGTTGCTGTGGGTTTGATTGACAGGAAACATGTCGGTGTGGTGGGAACGAACCTGGATGCAGCTGCTGCCAGGGGAGACAGGGAGTACCTGCGTCCAGTCCACACGGCACCTTTAGAACCAGCAGCTCCTGCCAAGCTGCTGCTGAGCAGCTGATCTTTTCTTTTGAAGCGAGGTGGGGTAGGGGGGGGGGGGAGCAGCCAATGGATGCTGTGGCGAACCGCGTCGTCCCGCTCCGCATCCTCACATTGTGTTTGATTTAGCCTCGGAGCAGAGACACCTTGATGCAGGAGCTACCAGGACCTGACGTTGCAATGGAGTCGACTCTCCCACGGCTCGAACCTCGTCTTTAAATCTCGTTTCATGGCGTTTTGCAGGCTTCTCGATTCCGTGGGTTTCTCCACGTCTCTTTACTGATTTTTTTTTTTTTTTTTTTAATTTGGTTGCTGTCTTTTTTTTTTTTTTTTTAAATTTTTCTGCAAGTGCACCGGGGAACATAACGACCACTGCTCACCAAACTATGAACGAGGAGATGACAAAAGGCGAGGAGCTGCATCTGAGTTTGCAGAAAGCCTTGCAGCAGTGCGAGTTGGTGCAAAATATGATAGACATAAGCATTTCTAGTTTGGAGGGTTTACGGACCAAATGTGCCACATCCAACGACTTGACACAAAAAGAGATGCGAACGCTGGAGGTAAGGATCATCTGAGCGGAATGACAATCTCTGCCGCGCAAGTTCATCTGAATCAACGGGGGGTGGTGGTGGTGGAAGGGGGGGGGGGGGGTTTGTCATCGTCTGTTATTTATTTCCAGGGCCCTTTTGCATATTTCCAGTACCTTTTTACGTCAAGGGACTTCTCGGTTTTTTCTGTGCTGTCATTGCGTAAATGCGCACAGATTGCAGCTAGAAGCCCTATCCGTGATGTGCAGCGCAATAAATCAAGAGGCCACGGGGCTGCAGTGGGGCTGCTAGAGACTTGCGCATTCTGCAGGTGGCGGCGGGAGAAGGTGGCTCTTCTCCATCAGAATCATGTCGAGGCAGGCAGCCGAGGCCTGCAGGCGAGCCTGTGTTTACAGTCCGTCACCGATCCGCCAGCCGAGCCAGGTGTCCTCACGGCGCATCCAGGCCCCACCGTTATGTAAACCCACCAGATTACTGGAATAGAGTTATACATCTAATTGGCCCGTGGAGTATATTCCCTGAATTGCGTTACGTAATGAACAAAATATTCTAGGATTTGTGTTCCAAGAAAAGCAACCTGTCCGTTTTCAGACCACCTTTACCAGTCCAGCACCAGTGAGAGGCTATTAAGGGACATAAAAATGCCATAAAAGAGCGATAAGGTGACTGAAAACACACTGTCTAACAGCACAGCAATAAGGGCCTGTAAGAATGTTATGGTGATGTCTCAGGACATCAAAATAAACAGCATTTAGTGCCATAAACTCACCAATAAGTAGGCTTATTGTATGTACCATCAAGCAAACGTGGGATGTACAAGATTTTGTAAAGCAAAGTCACATGTGAACCCTAAACCCACAGGAATATTCTGTATGTAATAAAAGCTCTGGACATGTACAGTAGTCATGTGACACGGTTGGAGGTTTCAGGCCAAGTTTTGAAAGTGTTGCTCTGGCAGAAGAGAAAGACAGAGAACTATAATTTGTTCCTAGTAATAAGCAAACTACCTCTGCATGATCAATGTTGTTCCCTAAATGTCTCACAACACATTGTGGACCCTGGGTTATTAGTTATAAGTGATCCAGAAAGTGTTATAGCACATTATTATTAACCTGAGAGAGCTTTTTGCAAAATATTCCAGTCACTTAATGACCATTTTTCTTTTCTCCACAAACACAGTGAATGTGAGGAATCATGTAGTTCTTCTTTAAGTTAAAAATAAAGATATGCCAGGATGCTAGGGAGAGAATCTGTCTTATTTGTGGCAATATTGTCACTTCCAGTGCCTTTATGTTGTATGGATGAGGTGTACAGTTAAAAATATATATTTTTCTTTTACAACAAAGCATTTTATAGAGTTAATTTAATCCCTCATTTTGTGAAGGATGAAGTGGTGTAGATTCACATCACTTAACACTTTTAAGTTAAGTTAAAACAATATTTCCAATAAATATCGTCATCATTTTGCTACATTAAGTATGACTTATGCTTTAGTTTGATTGAAATGCAAAATTAAAGTTACTAAATGAAACACTAAAAGACAGAATCCTGCAGTAAAGCATAATACAGTAGTATTATTTATTTGGCTGAACAGAATTCATTGGCTAGTTGAGAAGATACCCTGAAAACTCTGTCATGTCTGAGCCATGGTTCGATTCCCGCTCCCCCCCCAAAAAAAAACAAAACAAAAAACACCCCGAGTGTGAGCTGACAGTGGGAGGTGTCAGCTCACCTCCCGAGTACTGCCGAGCCACCCTTGAGCAAGGCGCCATCCCCCTTTACAAGTTGCTCATTTGGGATACACCACAACGGGGCTGCCCGCCACTTTACCTCCCCCTGCATGCCTGCAGGCCCCCCTGTGTGTGCGTGTGTGCTACAGGGGCCTGTACAAACTAAACTTCAAACTGCATGTGTTTGAAGTATTCACTAACTGGTGTGTGCTCTTAATTTGCCTTCAATCAGATTAGTATATAAAATAAATAAAAAACTTGATGTGATTCCAAAAATGTCTCTGTTTTCTCATTCAGAAGGACATTGGCACCACGCATTAGTATTTGAGCTCATGCTTATCACCATCCTGCATATTGACGATGTTTAAAACTTTAAGCATATCTCCATATATTTTCACTTTCCCCCGTTGCTGCTTTATTTCTGAGGAGAATATCTGTCTCTCAAAGCCAGCTGGCAACAGTTGTGTCTCTGAGTGGAGTTTTATTTAGGAGAGATGGTTTATCAATGCTGTGTTGTTGAATCCAGATATCTTCCAGCTGGAAACAAGGTTCACAAGAAATGACGTTGCAAGCAATAAATATTTCACACCGCCATGTGATTACTGTAGCTATTAAATACATATTAAAACTATATCTCCAGCACCACCAATGGTCAACTATTTCCTTTTATTGTGTCCAAATACTGATTCTCTAGTTCTATTAGCAAAATGCATTCACGCGTTGCAGGTTGCTTAATTGTGCTGTAACAAAAAAAAAATAAAGAAGAGATGACATTTGTTGAAATTATTTTCTGTGCTACCAGGACTTCTGCAGTGCTTGAAAACACAGTTACTGGACACATTTCCAAGTGTGTGCCCACCAGACAAAATTACAGAAACAGCAACATGGATTCGGGTATGAGTGAGATATTTTGGTAGACGTGTGCTGTTGTGGGCTGCAATAGTTCTGTTTTAGATGTGAGCTATGATACCTCTTGTACAATACATTTTATCAATTCCCAGGAAACTGCTTTGGACACTGCAGACACTTGGTCATGTTCTGATGTATTATTTGATTTTGAAGAGATTCCATGTATAGATTAAATACTCTTGTGTGAAGGAAACACTCAACAGAAAATAAAAATGTTAGAAAATAATGAAAGCACACTTTAGTGTTAATTTAGAAATACAACATAGGATTCATTCCCAGAAATTATCGTCTTCAAATCCTCTCAGGATTGCTGTGCTCTTATTACCTCGACAACAAATGAGTCGTACACCAGTGGATTTAATCAGGGTCACTTTGACGTCAGTCATGTGCAAGGCCTCCCTTATTAACCTGTCCCGATGCTTAATGAGTGTTGTGTATAAGGCTGATTCTTGTACGACACCTTTTTTCCTCATCCCTATTATCAGCCCAAAGGACCTAAATTGCACCTCAGACACAGTGTGTTGTGAGTGATGAGCATTGCCTTAGCTTTAGCTGAAAATAGCAGCCTTTACATCACTAACTGGGTGAAGTGTTGATATCGGTTTCCATTAATATGATTATCCATTGTCATCGGTATCCCATGGACACACCAGAATGACACCAGAAACACACATGATGAATGATCTTTTTCAAGCTTTCATAGAGGCACAGACATGATAGAGCACGGCCTCTGATCCAGTTTATTAATTATACAGGAAAAAGGAATACTACCAAACCCCCCTCCCAAAAAAAAAAACCAGTCCCAGCACCACAATTTAGCAAGTTAAAGAGTATGTTGTTCTTGAAGTCATAAACAAAGGGATGTACGAAAATCGCCCTCTTGTCTTTGTCTTTCATTTGCAACTCTGGCAGACTGCTGGGCAGTGAGGACGTGATTGTCACATTGCCTGTGTGATATTTTATATCCGGATTCTCCGGCTTCCTCCAAAAAAATGCGCTTCAGGTTAATTGGTCAGTCCCAAATTGTCCGTAGGTGTGAGTGTGTGCGTGAACTGAGCTTAAAATACACTGCATTGTATTAGTGTTATGTGCCGTTGTCCTGTCCATCTAACTTACAAGATAAAGAAATTGAATTACAAACATTTGGGTTTTCGTCTAGACCACCTGCTCGTTTTTTGTTTTTCTTAAAAATTATTTTGGTCTTTAAAACCAGTGTTGTACTTCTTTCGGTTGATTGCTTGTTTTTAATCTAACTATATTTGCACTTTTAATGTAATTCAATTGTGTGTTGTATACTTCTGTCTATACCCATATTTATCACATGTGCATGCTGTGTATTGTTGTGAATGATGTAGATTAGTATATAAGCGACCCTTAATCTCAATTGATTAATTTGCTTGGTTAAATGAGGGCTTAATAAACTGACGTTAGTCAGTATAATTGCAGAAAAAAATGTGTTCAAAGTCAGAAACAGAAAATATTATACTTAAAACAATGCTGTGTCCATCATAATCATTCATTAAATTCATTTTCACATACAAAATTTAAGTTCGAAATATTTTTTAAAATGACAACAGTCTGCTGACACTCAGCGAGCTAAAGTTGTTGTACGCTACTTCCAGTTAAATTGTTCTGATGTACATACAAATATATTCATAAATTTCAAGATGCATTACTTTAACTTGTGTCTTAAACTGAGCTGAAGTTAGATTCCAAACATTTACTGATGAAGCTTGAATGAAGAGTTCCTAATGCAGGACAGTGCAGGACCGGTTGAACCGATAGGATAAATCTGGCGTGGAAGTTATCATCTGCTGTACATTCATTAAGTGTTCCAGTTGATCTGGATTAACTGAGTGTAGCAGCTGTGAAGAGGTCAAATTTAGCTCAACTGAGAACAGAACCATAGTGGAACATCTAGTTGGACAATCTGCTGTTATAAAAACCTAGTTATTTTTTTTTTTGTAATTATGCTGGCTCACATTATAAAAACCTTTTTAAGTTTTAATTTGAAAACCTCCATACGTAAGTAACTATGGAAGACAGATCAATCCATTTTCAGTTTATCCACAAAGTAACACAAGTTAATGGAGCATTGAACACGAACACTGGCAAGTGAAAGTAAGAGTTTAATTTGAATCAAATCTAGAAGAGAGCAACTAGCACTGAAATATTTAATCTATTAATAATATTATTTTATTATTTAAAAGTACTCCTAAAAATGAACTGGGAGGATAAGACAGGGGTATAAGAAATGTTCCTTTATGAAGGATGCATCAAACTATTTTATAAATTAGAAAAAGGACTAACAAGTCTCTGAAATAATATGTTTCAATTCTTTGGCTTGTTTGACTGTGGAATCTACCTTAAGTCCTGTTGCAAATGATTTTGTGACAGTTGGTTAATCTGGATCATGGTCAAGCACTAAGCCTGGTTGTTTTTTGTTTTTTTTTGGCCGATTTCACTTTCTTTTTTGGATGGATGCAAATCAGCGATAGCTGTTTTGCTCTTTGGCATTTAGTGTGTGGTGTGTGTCTGTTGTGCTTTGCTGATCCTTACAGACAATCAGGGAGTAATGCAAGTGTACGTATATGATTGTTCCTTCATTTTTTTAAATTAGGTAATAAGAAAATGTTCGTGGGATCATAATCATCCAAATTTATTGTATGAAGTGTAGAAAAACAACAATTACAAGGTTTAAGACGCACCACAGCTCTGATCCTGGCTGGTCACTGCTGAGTACTTTTCAGGATTGCACTAATCAACATTAAGCTTTCTGCACAAGAATATTGATATAGTCTTTCCATGTGTATGGATATTTATTTGTTCAAAACTTTTATTTTATTGACTACATTGTTGCTCCTTGACCTTTGACATTTTGTTGAAGTCACTTGTGGGGGAGTTGCTCTACTCTAAAAAATCTGCCACAGTCTTTACTGTGGAGACAAGTCAAAGTAGAAACCAGAGCCTGTGAAATTATTGTGCTGAATAATTTTTGTCCCAAAGAGAGAAAGTAGATTTCCTAGTAGTTGTCTAACTAACTTATCCCTACTTTATACTTTTTGTTATGGCCCCTGCCCTGTACTCATTGTTTAATCCTGTGTTCATGTAGTTTGAATTGTGTAAACTGCAGTGTGTTACCCCCAGCTTGTGATTGGACAGGCCTAGAACGCCAGGCTTAGGGGTGCTGACTCTCCTTGTATTTATTCTTGCTTTTTAGTAGTAAATAGTCCGAGTAATGGTTCAGAGTTTGGGTTTGTCTGTCTTGTTTAGCTCTATTTATTCTTAAGAATGAATCAGCTCTGTTTTAGTGACTCCTCCTTTTGTTAGATTGTTTCTTTGTTTTGAGCGGCACCCATCAGTCCGTCTTTCTTAGTTTGGTTTTCACACCTTGTTCTTGTTCATAAATAACTTTACTTTAAACGCCTCAATCTGGTTTCATGTTGCGTCCCCTTTTCCATCTCGAGCTAAGTGTCATGACATTTTTTTTGTCTTTTCATGTTTTATTCATCTCCCAAAACAACTGTAATTAAATTATGATATTTATTACGATATTTGTTTCGTTCATGCTGACACAAGACATGGGAACAACACATGTCCCCCCCCCCCAAAAAAAGCATTGATTGAGTGTTTCTAACTTGATAGTAAAAAAATACAAGCAGCATGACCATTGGGATCCTGTTTATGTTGCCTTCATCTTTTTCACTGAAAGTAAAGTGAGAAAAAACTGGGGTGAATTTCAGTTCTATATGTAGACTTCTAGCCCCAACACCTTCTGCTTGTGTACTGTCTCTCAGTACTGTATGCTCAGTCCCATTTTGCCACAGCAACAGGATAAAGTTGGTCACTTTGAGCTTTGTATTAGACGTCAGGTCAGGGGCATTAAATCCACACTGCCTGGGGGCCATTGGGGCTCTTGAGATTGTTCTCTGTTCCTTAAGAAAAACAGCTTTCCTTTTCATAGAGGTTCATTCATTCATCAATCTTCCAAACTGCTTTATCCGCCGTGGCAGGTCACGGACAGTTGGAGCCTATCCCAGCTGTCTTAGGGCGTGAGGCGGGGGAAACTCCGGGCGTGACGCCAGTGTGCCGCAGTTTTCATGGAGGGGTTTATGATATCTACAGTATCAGTAGTATATCAGTGGTATCATTACACTTGTGTTTCTGCTTTGGTATGATCTGGTGGAGGCCAGCGCCTCCACCAGATCATGATGTCTAGGAATGGTTTCACTGGTTTTTGGTCGTTCAAGGTTATCATCATCATCAAGTTTTTTAGCACCTTGTCGCTCAGTTTCAATAAAACTGAGTCCTTCACCGCACCACCACAAGTGTTTTTAAAGTAGCTCTAAATCAATAACACAAATAAATATTATGTAATTAAATATACTGTAGAGTCAGCATACGCGCGTCTGCACATATTGGCGACTAGTCCACATTTTCTCAAAAATACCTAGATTTTAGACTCAGTTCCATTTCCATGCACGCTCTTTGTAAGAACTAAATATTTGTACTGTATTTCAGTATTTCTTTCTTCAGTTTGCTCAGTCTTGACATTTGTAAGCATGCTGGAGCATGATGTTCACCTTGGGAGGACGTGCTGATGGCAATTCAGGAAATGTGTATGTATAGCAGTACAGCTCAAGTTGCCTAAGCTAGTGTGACTTTTTCCAGCAGTGAGTCCATACGTGTGCTCGGACGCAGATTTTTGACTTTGGAAATAGAATTGATTCTCAAAGACTCGGTACTTGGACTAGGATTTGAATGTACTTGTATTTCTGGTATGAAGAGTGGTGCAGTGGTACAGCAGATAATTCTGACAGAAAAAGGGTTCAAGCCCACCTGAGACCCATCTGTGGAGTTTGTATGTTCTCGTTTCTGCGTGATACTTTGGCTTCCTCCCACAGTCCAAACACCTCCAGACGTAAATCAGTGACTCTTAATTGACAGTAAGCACGAATGTGAGTATGAATACAGTATGAATGCTGTCCCAGCATTAGTTTTACTTTTAGTTATGGAAGATATACTGCAGTACCCGCAAGTACCTCAAATAATGTACTGAATTAAAGAAGTTGATTTAATGCAGATCCATCCATGCATCCATCATCTATCCATCCGTCCGGCCGTCCATCTATTCATCCGTTCATCCAGTCATCCGTTTTCTTGTAGAGGAGATTTTGTTCATTCCTCCTTGTGGGTCACAGGTAACGCTGAGTTTATCCCAGCTGACTACGGGTGAGAGGCGGCGTACGCCCTGAACGTGTCACCAGCGAATCATTGGGCCTCTTTTGCATTTTCATTATTTAAATTTGTACTGTACTGTATTCACAACAAGAAATCGTAGTTATTAATGCTAAAGTACAGCCCAGAAATTGAGAATGATGTCCTTTGTTGAAGTTTAGTTTGTCAGAGAGAGATGATGATTCAACTTTGGCAACTTGGGCAAGAATACTATAGAAAGTGACACATAGATTCATAATAGCTGCATTTGTAAGCACTGGATGACTGTCACTAAAACAGATGTAATGCTAGTTCTTGTAAAGTTAGCCTGACAAACACTTTCAAAGGTTGTCGTTACCAAAACCATTCATTCATTCATTCATTCATTCATTCATCTTCCTGACTGCTTCTTCCGCTTTTGAGGGTCATATGGGTCGCTGGAGCCTGTCCCAGCTGACCTATGGGCGAGAGGCGGAGAACAACGCCTGTGCACTGGGGAGCCACACAAAAGACAAACAACCACTCAGACCTATGGACAATTTGGACAAATCAATCCACCCAAATTACATGTTGCTGGAGGTGGAAGGAACCCGGAGAAAACCCATGTAGACACAGAGAACACACAACTTTTGTGCAGAAAGGCCTTGAACCCAGAACCTTCTAGCTGTGAGGCGACAGCTTTATCCACTGCACCACCATTCTACACTTCACTAAAACCAGAACTAAACCAAATACAAGATATAATAAATGCATTTGTAACAATTCACTGAAAGGAATGACAGCACAGGAATGCTAATTTACTGTTCAGCTGACATTTGTTAATTATGTAACACTATGATTTAGATGAAATATGTGATATTTATCTGAAATTGTTTTGTTTTTTATATATGCCAGAAGTCAGTGTGCCCCACTGACTCAATGCCTTTAGTAGAATGTAGAATTATGGACACAAGAAATTTAAATGTAGCCTGTACTTCAACCAAGAGTCAGAGCGTATACCACACCTTGATGGCAATGTAAGACATCACAATGTAAGACATCACAATGTAAGACATCACAATGTAAGACACCACAATGTAAGACATCACAATGTAAGACACCACAATGTAAGACATCACAATGTAAGACATCACAATGTAAGACATCACAAATGTCATGAAGGACAGCAAATCCAGCAAACGGACCAAAAAATGACATCATTTCTGTTTTATCAGAGGGTGAGGAAAACCTTCTTTCACCACCCTGTTTGAACGCGGTGAAAACAGTGTCATGTCCTGTCCTAAAAAATGACATTTGTAAATGTAATGAACTTTATTAATCCCTTAGGAAATTGTTAGTCCACTCTAGCACACACTGGTGGTTAGTCACATGAATATATATAGTGGGTACAGGCCTGTAACACACACACACACACACACACACACACACACACACACACACACACACACACACACACACACACACACACACACACACACACACACACACACACACACACACACACACACACACACACACACACACACACACACACAGAGCCTGAAGACATGCAAGTGATGGGGAGGTAGAGCGGTGGGTAGCTCCTTTGTGGTGCGCCCCATGAGCAGATTATAAAGGGGACAGTGCCTTGCTCAAGGACGCCCTGGCAGTGCTCAAGGGAGGTGAACTAGCACCTCCCACTGCCAGTTCACAATCCGAAATTTTTGTCCGACACGGGTCTTGAACCGGCGACCCTGCGGTCCCCAGCCTACGACTTTGAATGCCATAACAACATCTCTACAAAATAAATGCCCATGTACTACTGCTCAATACTGGATATGATTCTTTATGAACTTACTTGCACTAGTAGTACTAGTAGTACTACCACAGCTGTTACCATAGCTACTGAGAACCTCCACTGGAGCAAACACGTTGAGTGATCTTGGTGCTGCTGCTTAAGGGAACAGAAGATGATTCAGTTCTTTACTTGCGCTGGTTTTTCAGGCTGCCCAGGGATTTCAGTGTGTTGAGAACAGGGTCCTAGCAATACAAGAAAGCACTCTACATTTTTACAGGCGAGAGCACAGGCATTTTGAGGAACAAATATATTTCTGCTGTAGCCATGAGCAGCAGATGAATAAGTGCATGTTTTCTTCTGTGTGCTGATTTGGTCTGGTTCAGTAGAAAGAAAACAATTCCTAAAGGAAAGTGCTCACAAGGTCTGTTGATAATCTTAAGCAACCAGGTTATGATTTCTGGATAGAAACATTGCTTTCGAATTTATTTTTGGCACCGTGAGCACCACAGGCTCCGGTTGCCATCTAGTTCTGCTAGATTCAGGAGGGGGCTGACATGTTTACCACTGGCATCTCCAAAATTTGGAGTAAAGAAATTCAGACCAAAACAACCCAAATTGATGAAAAGTACCACAGACAAGAACGCCAATCATACACACCGGGGTGAACTGTCCCCTTAACGGTTTTGTTAAATAGTTAGAGATTTTGTCTAATTGTGACGGGTGCCATACTGGTTAGAATTTACTTTGATTTAGCATGAATGCAATAGCTATTATTCATATAAAAATTCCTTTATTTACCTGACAAAGGAGTTATTCTATGGAGATTATGTAGGTTTTTTCATTGATGACACAATTTTACACCATTAACCATTAGTTTGTTTGTTGCTAAGCTTAACATTGGATGTTGTAACAAGTAATGGAGTGCTCATTCTCTTGGTTTCAAGAGAGAAAGCCAGGCTGCCTAAAGCGATTTGGCTGTCTGATTACTCCTTGGTGCCTACTTGTGACGATGTCCTCCTTGCTGCTCCTCTGGTTGCTCAGATTGTGTCGACTACGGTGGCTGAGATATGAGAAATTCAAGAATCAAGGGGCAGGCTTCTGGTCTGTAGAATTAGAAAGCAAAAAACTCAAATCTAAATTGACAGATTTTATAACACGGCTGGAGTGTCAGGAGGGGGAATGTTTGTGCGTCCGAGTCAAAGTTTATTCTAGAGTTTCCATCTTGGATACGGCAAGAACTTTTTATGTTGCTTAACACAAAGTGAAAATTCTCATGAATGTCATCTTTGTAAGAGAGACTGTCTGACCGAAAAATGGTTGTCTGACATGCAGGCTCTGCATCCTCAGTGTGTCTGTCAGCAGAGGCCAGTTTCATCCTCACATGCAGCCAGCTTGTGGTAAAAAGTTACAGCTTCTCGTATGTGTCATGAGGAAAAATAAACTGACTGGTGTCAGTCGAGTTTTCCTTTTTCTGGTGGTTGGAACTGGTTCAAAAAAGAGTTGTAGAATCAACAAGTTTTCCTGACAGTGTCTCAGATCATCTGATGAATGTCATTTCACATCACAATATCAGTTTCTCCACATCGAGTCACTGTTGGTGCCTAATATTCTACAGCTCTGATTGAGATAAATATTCAAAAAAAGTACTACATCTCTGCTAATTCCTCAAACTGTATTGTGTTTTGTTTACGTTGTGTCGGAAATATCAGTCCTTGGGATGAAAGAGATTGATGCATTAAAAATAGTATGGTAAGGCCAGTCTCCCCTCACTGTATTTGTCCCTCTTGTCCTCAGGGAAAGTTGGTGAAGTACTTCAGTCGCCAACTGTCCTGCAAATGCAAAGTGGCCTTAGAGGAGCGCAGTGCAGAGCTGGAAGACTTCCCTCGTCTCGGACACTGGTTCCGCATCGTCAACCTGAGGAAAGAGGTCACAGAGGTAACACGTCCAACCACAGGTTTTAACAGAACTGGTACGCTCATAATCCTTCATCATTATGGATATGGGGAATTCATAATCGCTCAAAAATGAAATTTATCTGATGACAGACAAGTGGGTGGAAGAGGATGCTGTCCTACAGAATCTGCCTTATGTTTTTAATGGGGCTGAGATCTGATGACTTCCTGAGATGTGTTGATGTAGTTTAAATTCGATTTATACTTGATTCATTTGTTCAAGTTGTTTTTTTAAGCAAAACTAAATTTGACGTTTTTAGTTGATATATACCGCATTCAACATTTATGCCATTTTCTGCACTTCACACGTTTTTGACGCTGAAGCGTCTCTGATTGCTACCAGATCTTGGCTTAAAGAAAACCACTTTTCCTTTCAAGTGTAAATAAATCAAACTAAAATGTCCAGGCCCATTTAAAAGATAATTGCTAGAAACAAATTTACATCCATGACCACCTGTAAATTCTTGTAAGTAATTACGACTGTAAATGGTTAAAACTTTTCCAAATTTATTTCCACTGTAATTTAATACTTGTTATTCAGTGCACCTAACAGCACTAACAGCAACTATGTAATGACATCAGAGCCTCCTATTCTATGTGTAGCTGTGTGTGTATGTCATTGCGTTGCTGTGTGTTTTACAGGAGATGACTCCAGGTGAGGTGACCCTAGAGGGCTTGCTGGAGATGAGCGAGGAGCAGGTGTGTGAGCTGCTGCAGAAGTTTGGTGCCAATGAAGAGGAGTGTGCTCGACTCAATGCTTCCCTCTCCTGCCTGAGAAAAGCCCACCAGCTCGGTGAGGTTTCACCCAAAACCCACGGCGATGAGCTCACACACAAAAAAACACACATTTAAAAAAAAAAAATTGGACTGTGTAAAAGTAAAAGTCACCTTTAATTAAAAATATTAAGAAATAAAAACAAGATGATTGGTGTAGAATTGAGGATGATTTTAAGGTAATTTTATTATACAGTATTATTATTTATTTATATTCTGTCTTGGAGGCTGCAGCAGATCAATTAATTCATTTGTGAAAGATAACGTACAGTATAAATATAAAGCAAAGATCAATTCAAAGTGAGCTTAGTGTTAAATGGTAAGGTAGTATGAAACAACAATTACTGTGAAAAAATGTTTTTGTTTATGTATTTATATTTGCATGTTGACAGGAAATAAAGAGACAGTCAGGAGGTATCATTCAACAGCAGTATCTGAAGCTCTCAGCATCTTCAATCTTAATTCCAACAGTATACTAATACCACCTATGAATAACATTTTTAAAAAATGCTTCCTGTTTTAGCTTATTTCTTCTTCTTTTGGTCTAATAGCATCATGCCTCGAAAAACATTTCTTGAGAAACAGTTGAGTTGAGCTACTATTTCATATTATGTCAAATGTCTGTTAAGCTCTGTAACAAACTGAAATACATCAAGACCAATTACTGAAAGCTGAGAATCCATTTCAGAGCCTACAGTATAGCTGCAAAATGTTACGTTGATATCAGATATGAACAGTTTTTGGGTAAATCATACAAATACTATGTTGTGAAGCACAAAGGTTTATATCGTTCTGCATTTATTAACAAGCAATTATCATTTTATGCAGTTTGTGATCTTATTTAAAGTGCAAAATGTCTCTGATTTTTTTTGAAGCACTGTTCAGTTAAACCACTGATATAACATTTACATTTATTTAGATTAGTATGTATCTATCTGTATTAATTATTAACTTTACAGTCTTTTTTTTTTTTTTTGCAACTGGCAGCATAGCTTCACCAAATGGCTGAAAATTCATGTTTGAATGTGCGTCTATGTGGGTTCTGTCTGGGAGGTCAAGCTGCTTCCTGCCACCAAAAACATGAGACTGACATGAAGTGGTTGCTGTAAATTGCCCGTAGGTCTGAGTGTCAGCGTGAATGTTTGTTAATGTTTGTCCTGCGATGAGCTGGAGTTTTATCTGGAATCTACCCTGCCTCTTGCCCATAGCTAGTACCCATGACCTGTACATTCATTCATTCATCTTATGGGAAAGAAATGTGCAGTGAAGAATAAACCTCAATACTACTATCATGTGTTCAGTCTGGACCAATCACAGTAGTCTATTTTATGTGTGCTCACGGCCATCAGAGACTGTTCTATAAATATCAACTGGAAGAAGGTCCATCATGCCCGACATCTTTCTGTAGACACTAAATAAGTACAAACATTTACCATTTGGAGTGTTTGTTATGTAGCGACGTGTTTCGTAGCCACTGAATCTGTAGAGAAAAAACTTGCTTGATAAACAGTTCTGACCATAGATGCCAACTTAGTTGGTTAACTGTTATTTTATGGAAGGAGTTGACTACAAAATAAAGGATGAATGGATGGATGGATGGATGGATGGACGGACGGATGGACATGTTCCATATATAAGCCAGAGACTCTGAGATGATTTAAAGTACAGAACACAATATATTACAGCCTACAGTAAAGTAGTGTTAACATAGTGTCCAGTTTAACTTGTCAGTGATGCTGACATTAAATAAGGACATAATACAACCATTCTCACATGGAATGAATTTGATCTACAAGACTGTGATCTACAGTGCTCTTCACCTGCAGTTTGAACTGTTAAATATATCAGTAATCAACCTCTGTCCCTCTCTGTCTCTCACTCACTCACTCACTCACTCTCTCTCTCACACACACACACACACACACACACACACACACACACACACACACACACACACACACACACACACACACACACACACACACACACACACACACACACACACACACACACACACACACACACCTTATTCCCAGACTCTGAACCATGAACTCTGACCTCTGACCTGACTCATCCATACAGTCTAAGGTCAGCCTTCCCTGTGTGCCTCTGTGTCCTCTTAAGATTTGTAAGATTCCACATGTTATTTTACCTTGTAATTTCTTCTCTATAGCATCCCAGACATGGCTAAAAACTATATGACATACAGCACATATTTCAAAATCAAGGCATGCGGTTCAGATCTGGCCCGTGAGGAATTATTTATGGCCCGCCAGATGATTTTTTATTACTATTAGAACCGTCCCGTAGGCCACATTGGCCCACTGTTGTTTTGCACTGACCAAAACTACATTCCCCACAAATCAACGGTAACGGAAGTCACTGCAGCGCATCAAGCAGGCTTTGGGTTTCATTGTTTATCAGCAGGGTGTCACGGTGGCGCAGTGGGTAGCACCGCACAGCAAGGCAGTTTCGGGTTTGCGTTCCGCTCTGTGAGGAGTTTGCATGTTCTCCCCGTGTCTGCGTGGGTTCTCTCTGGGTTCTCTGGCTTCCTCCCATTTCCATAAACATGCGCTTCAGGTTAATTGGCCATTCCAAATTGACTGAAGGAATGAGTGTGTGCCTGTGCGGTTGTCTGTGTCCCTGTGTGGCTCCGCGGTGCACTGGCCAGGAGTTTGCCCCGCCTCACGCCCTGAGTCGGCTGGGATAGGCTCCAGCTCCCCGTGACCCGCGACAGTGAATCAAGCAGTCATTACAGTGTCAGAGTGGAGGTTGAATTTAGCTACTCCCCTCATCAAAAATTGCTAAAAGGAAGGTTGGACTCTGAAAGCAGGGGGTTTCAAGCCAGGTGGGGGTCAGAGTACATGTTCAAAGAGGTAAAAGGTAAACCTGTGTGTCTTCTGCTAAGTTTGCACGTTTCATCCCCGATGCAGTGCTCCAGCTGTGCATCCAAGCTGCTCGGACGCTCTCTGTGTTTCATAGCACAGACCTGTGTGAACAATTGTTCTCTCTGATGAAGCTGAACAAAACCTCACACACGTTTATCCGCCGTCTGACGGATAAACTCCTTCACTCCATCCTGAGAGTTTCCTCAGCTCAGAGCCTGACTCGGAACAGAAAAAATGAGACTCCATCAAATATCTGGGTCAGTCTCAGACAAGTGAGAATCACAGAGGAGTAATTGTTCAGTTTAAAATTCAGTTAAATTTTTAAATTTCTTTCTACAAGACACGATGTATCTTTGAAGGAAGTATTGTTTTGTCATTGTGTCATAGATTTTTGTATTTCGTTTTATTTATATTTATTTCAGTTGAATGGACTCAGGGAAACTTGAAGGTAAGAGCCATGAGAAAGGATACGACTGATTTAATTTTTTTTAATTTTACTATTTGAAAGCAGTGATTGGTAGGATCGTAGAGCAGCACAATCATTTTTAGAATAATAATAATAATAATAATAATAATAATAATACGTAATAATAATAATACGTAATAATAATAATAATAATAATAATAATAATGACCACAATAATTGGTAGGATCGTAGCACAAATTTTTTTTTTAAAGATTTTGCACAATAATGCATTATTATTGTGTATGCACAATGTTATTATTGTGAATGCAATAATGCATGCACAATAATGTATTTTTAGTTTATAAAGCATGTAATTTCACTTATGCATTTATCCTGATATTAAGGAATATATTTTATTTTTGAGGGATATTTAAGTTTTGCTGTTTCCTTGTTGAAAATGTTTCCCCTTGAAGTTACTGACAAAGCCACAACAAAATATTGCTTTATTTATTTAATCATTAGATAATATACACTGTGTTAGCTCTTGGTTCAGTAGGCTTTGTTCATTTCAATATGTTTTAATGAACATTGAATCAGTCCGGCCCTCGGCTTGTAGCAAATTTGTTTTTTTGGCCCTCCATGGATTTGACTGTGGCACCCCTGATGTACAGTAATGCTTTGTATACACATACAGGTGTGTATAGATAGTCAAATGTGCTCAGAAGGATACTCTAGAGCCCATGTGTCAAACTCAAGGCCCGGGGGCCACATGTGGCCCACTACATCATTTTATGCAATCTGCCAGAGCATAAAGATAAGAGTTTCTAAAAATAAATAGGTCAAAAGTGTGCTTTGAACAAAACTACAATTCCCACAATGCAGTAATTAAGCCTATTTAAAACCGACAAAAAGGTTTTGAATGAAGTTAATGTCTTGACTTGTGTGTGATGTTATTTTTCTTTATTCACTTGGATAGTTTGATACTTTATTGATGGAGTTCTGTGGGTCTCATAACCTGACAAATGAAGAGGATTTATGTTATAACAGAGCAATAATGAAACATTTTTTTCAGTGTCACTGTAAAGTTAGTAACTTCAATAAGTAATAAATTCAGTTATTTAACATTAAGGATTACTTTAATCCCTCGTTACTCATTCTATTTTACATTATTTTATTTATTTTTACATAACTTAAAGTTACTTTATACTTTACATCTGACACTTTAAGGACAGCCATTATGCTAATGTGGCCCTTGGTGAAAATGAGTTTGTCGCCCCTGCTCTAGAGTCTCTGTATACTTCCTTTGGTGTTATGCTCAAACATTTCTGCTCACATATTCTCTACAGCCTTAAAAATATCAATAAAATATTTACTTCTTTTCCAAACAATACAGCAATTGTAGACATTATTAAATATTTTCATGTGTGTGGCACGTAGTCATGTGTTGCAGTCATCATGTAAAACCACTGTCATTACAAATGTTAAGCAGACAGCCATGTCATCAAACTCAAGTTATCAAGTTATCATTCTTTTCTGCTCATGAAATTACTCAGAGAGGAAGTTAAATGTTGATTATCACACATTGTGAGATCAGTTCGGACACACAGCATATGGGGTAAAAAGAAAAAAAATTCTGATTAAGTATCAGGTACAAGGGTCCAAAATGGCAAGAATAACAGAGGCAGAGGGAAGGACAAACAAACATGTTAGATCATCTGATGAAAGTGTGTAAGGCTCTTAAGGAAGCAGGTGTGAAGGGGTCCGGGGTTGGTCAGGTGATGGGAAATGGTGGGAGCAACAAGTTAGTGGATAGCTGGAGGAAGAGGCAGGACATTAAATATTAAGAGATAAAATGCATAGTTAAGTCAGAGACAAATGTGTGACAGTGATGGGGCTGATGTGGTGACAATCGTCAGTAAATCAGTACTACTTGTTATTGCTATTAACAAAATCTTTTATTTATTTGGCCCACATCTTTGTTAAGAATAAGTACATTGGTCAAGACTGTGAAGTTTCTTAGACTATGTGTTTGTCTTCCTTTACCAGTTAGATATGGACAGCACACACCTTTATATTCATACTGTATCTGTGCAAAATTGTGATACCAGTCAACCTGTCACCCATAGATAAAAGCTACTTATTTTTTTATGCTGCTATTCAGCTGCAAAATCACAGTTTGGAACAATTGGCCTTATATATTCCCACCGTAGTTGGGGAGAAAGGAAATGAAAATAGTATGAGAACCAAGATCAGCACCATGGAAAGCTCCGCTTACCCAAACTCTTTTCCATCCTGTCTCAATATAACTCTTGCACGATTACATTTCTAAGTAATTACTGTTTAAGGAATGAATTCAACAATAATTGGGTTTTTATATTCAAAAAGTGTTTTACAAACTGAGAACTTTGATGCGTCTGATACAAGTACATTTCTCCTGTTTCACTGTTAGACACCAGGGGGCGGTAGAGACCACAGTTCGTTTTTAGTATGAGAAGTCAAAGCTTTTGGGCGGCAGTGGGTAGCGCTGTCGCCGCACAACTAGGTAGGTCTGGGTTCGAGTCCCGCTTGGTGTGGAGTTTGCATGTTCTTCCCGTGCCCACGTGGGCTCTCCGCCCTCCTCCCACACCCAAAAACATGAACTTCAGGTTATTTGGCCGTTCCAAATTGCCTCTAGGAGTATGTGTGTGTGTGTGTGTGTGTGTGTGTGTGTGTGTGTGTGTAGCTCTGCGGTGCACTGGCGTAGCGCCCGGAGTGTCCCCCGCCTCACGCCCAGTGACAGCTGGGCTCCAGCACCCCGTGACCCGTGCAATCGGATGAAGCGGTCAGGAAATGAATGAAAGTCCAAGTTTTTGCAGTAACTTAAATACACCAGAGGGGGGCAGTAGATCACCACGATACTGTCTTCATAGGCCCACTGGCTGTCTATTGTCTTACTCATACCCAAACACACACACACACACACACACACACACACACACACACACACACACACACACACACACACACACACACACACACACACACACACACACACACACACACACACACATACACACACACATGCACACACACTCACGTACGCACATACACCCACATACACACACACACACATGCACACTCACACACACACACACACACACACACACACACACACACATGCACACACACAGGTGCACACAGATGACCACACAAACATGCAATTCTGTGCCGCACTTTCCATTTAGATGAAAGCCACTGCTAAATAATTAAATAGCTTAACTTGATCAGTAATTTTTCTTCAGTGTTTCCTTCAATAATGCTGCAATTTATTAAATTAGTGTTCTATTAGAGATTTAAATGGTCTTTTCATCAAAGCATTTAATAAATTGAAGCAAACAACCATAAAATCAAGTTCTTTGTGATTCTGCAGGTGGTCGGCCATCCTCTTAAAATATTCACGCCTCTCCGTTGTTCCCTGTGCTTGTTTGTCAGACTGCTGGAGTCACTCGCCTACTTGTATGCTGCTCCAACTCCTTTGTTTCTTTCTTTCTCACCGGCTTGGAGGCGGATGAGGTCCAGAAAGACAGACAGGCAGACAGACAGGCAGGCGTCTCCTGGCAGTCTGTTAGGCATTCCCAGCCGCCTATGCCTTGAATCCAGCTGGGTTCAGACCACTCAGGCTTCAGGCGTCTTTGGAGAATAGCTCTCTCTTGCTCTCAATGCCTAAGTCTTTGGCTGTGCTAGCAGTGATATTTTTTCCCCCTCCTTGAGTCTATAGTGACAGGTTCCTACTGATGATATTTGGAATGAATGTGAAATAGTTTAATTTAGCCGTGCCAATAATCAAATGCAATATTATTCATCACTCATTATTGAGTTTGGAAACCTCTAATAACAATAATAAAGTAGGACTAGAAGTAGAATAGATCCAGAAATGGTATCCACATAATTTACAATCACTGTCTGCCCTTTTTAGTGTGACTTGCAAAGTCCCACCCCCACCCCTGCGCCGGAACCATTTTATAGAGCTTTTAGCTACAAGTAAAACTTTCCTTTTTTCTTTAATGGAAATGCTTTGGTTGCAATTATAAGACCAAAACATGGAACAAGGTGATTCTTGTCTCAGTTCAACGTTGTTTATGGTTAAGAATAGACTCCTTATCCTTGTCTTGCTCATTGACTTTTGACCCCTCACAAGTTGATGCTCCGGTCAGTTTCTACTTTGGTGTCGTGTTCTTCTTTTTCTACTAATTCAGTTGCATGTACATATGTATGTACATATACATGTGTATACAGTGTTATGTTAAGGTATTATCGAAGATGTCACTCCCTGTAGAGTTTCTGGACTAAGATCGTAACAACATCGTTCTCGTTTGAAGAGCTTGAGCTCTGATATTTTGTCACTATCCATTCCGGTTTTGTTGTGAAATCCCGGTCATGGTGCGGAATGCCTTGTTCCTCAAAACCTGTACTAGCTTCTCAACATGACTTCATCTGTAGGGCACAATTGTAAGTTTTGTGTTATTTGGTCGACGGTTTACGTCATGGATATTTATTTGCTATGGATTGCAATCATCGCTGACTGATTATGATGGAAGCAATGTGATTTCCATGGCTGTAAGGATGAAAAAGTTAAATCTTGAGGCAGTGAGTCAGGGTCCCAAAACTTGAGAAAACCGCCTTTTTCCATACACAGTGCATCCCATTATGCTTTATGTACCGCAGGACATAAGGCACTTTTGTCCTCCAAACCTATTTTTGACTGCAGGTGAGGGTGATCAGATCTTCCGTACCGTTGAACACCCTGGAAAAAACTACTATGTCACAATGTGGTATTCCTTCAAGGGTTGGATTTTAAGTTTAGTGACTGTTACTATTCAGATTTTGTCATTAAAGTATGGGTTGTTTAATCTACGTCTGTATTTGCTTAATTTCTTCACTGCCTACTCTTTCACCCACTTTTTCCTGTCTTCAAACTAATTGTTTATCATCTGCCGCTCTCATTTACCCATCATCTCAGTCGCACTCTCCTCCTTCCTCTCTCATCCTCTCTCATCCTCTCTTCTTGGCTCACTAAAGACAGAGTCCAGCCACACAGAGCCTCTAATGGGCTTTGGTAACACCGTTAACTGGCCGGGGATATGTGAACGCACCGCAGCAACACCACAACATGAGAGGTGCTTTCAGCAGGGAAATAAAGGATGTTCACGGCTGTTTTTTTCCCCCGTATTCTTTCCAGATGGAGAGAGGAGAGGGAGACCTATCAGAGCTGAGACGCATTGCTACATTTGCACATCTGTGTGTATTGATATGCGTCTGTGCACTTTGTTGGGATTTTGTGATTACTTGTGACTGCACATATGCATGAGTAGGAGAGAAGCACGGGCTTTTGAAGAGTTACACAGCATCGCAAGAACATTACCTGCTGCAAAACAAGGAGGAGGATGTTCTTATAACATGAGTCTTTTTCAAAGAGTTACAAAATCTGGAGGTTGTTAGATCAATTCAATCGCATGAATGAGAGCACAGAAAAAGATATGCATATGCATGCCATGTTTTTCTCAAAGAAATATGTTCATGAGTCATTGGGAATTATGTTAAAATTCAGTCTTGGCAATTCACATTTCAGAGAGATATAGAACATAATAAATGAAGGTATGTAGATATATGTGACAGCAGAAGAAGGAGACTAATGTTCCTTAATAGAATTCTTCACTTGAAGCTCACGGGATTGCAGTCAATGAGCTGCAATGAGCTGTCATTCACAGCCTAAACTTAAGACCGTCTTATTAAAAAACATGTGAGCCGCAGAAATAAGGAGAGTGATATTCTCACCTTACTTTGCTTGTACTGACTAGGTTTACCAAAGTCAATGTGACAGTTTGGGCATCAACAAAACGGATGGGCAACTGAGCTGAAACGTTTGCTGTTAGTGCCGAGCCTCGGCACGAATGAGCAGTGATGCATTCACTTACTAATGTGTGCTGAAGTGTTTTTCAATGATGATGCATTCAAATACCGTTCAACATATGTGCTAAAGTGCATCTTAAAAGTGATGCTAAATCTTATTTGGGGATGAAAGCATTAACTACACAGACTGTGACGCTTTGAAAACCTTGGAAAGAAGTGATGAGAATCAGAGATGTAATGGGGCGGCAGTAGCTCAGTACACTGGGTCTTGGGCCGGTAGTGGGAGGTGCGTTTTCACCCCCTGCACGCTGCCGAGGTGCCTTTGAGCAAAGCATCTTCCCCTTATAAGTTGTACATTTGCGAGCCTCATGTGAGAGCTGCTCACCGCTCTACACCCCCCATCATGCGCATGCCTTCAGGCCCCTTGTGTGTGTGTGTGTGTGTGAGTGTGTGAGCATGTATGTGTGTGTGTTACGGGCCTGTACAGATATATATACACACGTGATTATTGGAGTGGAAAAAAGTAATTTCCCTATGAGGATTAATAAAGGATTGATTAATATTATTATTATTACTAATCTGTGTCTTTCACCTCAAGAACAAGAACATGATCGTACTCATCTCATCTAACTTTTGATAAGGAAATACATTCTCTAAAGAAGGGGTGCTCAATACATTGATCACGGTCAACTGGTTAATTTGCAAAGGTAGATTTTCATAGAAACTATGACCCAGCATACAAATTGGTGTCCATTACCGCAGATGGTAATGTTTTGCCGCTTGAATTGATTTATTGCCAAGTGCAGACAAGACGAGGCTTTCCCGGACTTCCTTAATTACCACTACATAATCCATCAACAAGCGTTATGCATTAAAATGCTCAATATAAGATCATGGATGTGGCAACGAAGATAGTGTGTTCGATTTGGGTCAGATCTCTTCAAAGACAGTTATTCCGTGAACATCTGGAGAGGGTTGCTGCGACCACTCTGAGTTGTTGCTACACAGTGACATGAGATGGCTTTGTCAGGGAAATTCCTTTGACTATTCCGAGAGCTCTGTCCAGAGATTAAGCAGTTCTTCCATGTAGCTGGACATGCAGAATACAAATAGCTAAATGACGTACTGTTCCACCATGGCTGATGGTCATTTGGAAATGTGCTTGAGGCTGTTTGTCAGCGGCTACTGTCCAGACTGGTTGAATCCATTCAGTGCAAGTCATTAGAATAAACTAAAAAAAATCTGTATACATAGATAATTGTGTTTAATTAATTTTGTTGTGCAATATGGGTTCATATTTTTATGAAAGGTAAATCGTGTATTGCACATACAGTACAATCTCAATCTCCCCACCTATATATTTTAATAAGCTCACTTGAAAACCTCATGCTGCCACGCTTCCGGGGTCTAACTAGAAGTTCGGGCCGCTAGCCGAGTTAGCACCAGTCTTCACATTTGTCCATGTCTCTCACTTATGGAGCCGTTTTGGCTTCGTCAAACATAGCTGTTTATATTCTTTCATTGGGACCTCACGTTTTGGTGTGGGGAACCCCGATGCTTTATTCACCAGGACTGAACTCACGAAGCCAGTGTCTACCCGGATGGCTGGTCCGTTACGTCGAAACGGCCTTCATCCTCACGTTCGTCCGTCCCACACACACGGAGCCATTACGGCTTCGTTGGACACAGTGGTTTGTTTTCTTGTGACGGCGAAGACAAAAAACAAACGACGTCTGATATTATTGCTTTATCGTGGAATTTCCATGGGGTTCCCGGTTCCCGCTAGAATATTTATAGATAAATATCTTTTGCATTTTTGTAGTTGGTACATCTTTTTGACTTGGTCATTATGTATATGCGCATGTGACTAACTAACAATGTGTGTCCTGGGGTGGAGTAATAATTTCTATGGGGATCAGTATAGTAAATTAAAATTAAAAATGTTATAAGTAGCTCATATGCTGAAAGAATGTGAGCATCCCTGCTCTAAAGTAACCTTCATCTGAAACTCTGAATTTTGTCCTTCACTTGCAACAGGTTCAGTAGTCCACTGTTGTGTTAGAAGCATAAATTTAACTAATTAGACCCACTGCAAAACAAGGAGGAGGATTTTCTTATACCATGAGTATTTTTCAAAGAGTTAGAAAATCTGGAGGTTGTTACAAAATTACAGATCAATTCAATTGCTTGAATGAGAGCACAGAAAAATCTTTGCATATGCATGCCATGTTTTTCTCAAAGAAAATATGTTCATGAGTCATCGGGAATTATGTTAAAAATTCAGTCTTGGTAATTCACACGTCAGAGAGATACAGAGCATAATAAATGAACGTATGTAGATATATGTGATAGCAGAAGAAGGAGACTAATGCAGCTTAATAGAATTCTTCACTAGAGGCTCATGGGATTCAATGAGCTGCAATGAGGATGAGTCATACCATTCGGAGGCAGCCGGTCGCTGCTTTGTGCTGCAATATACACACATTATCCAGCCCACATCTCTAGATGAGTCCACACACACACACACACACACACACACACACACACACACACACACACACGCACACACGCACACACGCACACACGCACGGAATGTCGTGAAAATGACTTCTTCGGTAGATCAGGTTAATCCTTCTGATCTTGGTTCGGCACAATGGATCTCCTCTTTAGCTTTCTCCGTTATTTTTTGTTGTTGCTGCTGATAGTTTAGAGGAGCATCCCTTCGCAATGCCTGGTGACAACTTCACTCACACAAAACACATAATTGGCTTCAAATGCCATCAGCAAGAGACAGACGCGAAAGAGAGGAGAGGGATGCGTAGAATTTGTGAGGGAGGAGATAGGAGTGTGAAGGAAGCATGTGGAGAAAGAAGGATGTGGAACAACCAAAGTGAGAATTAGGGTGAATAGGAGACAATGATGACATTAGATCAAGCAATGTATTCATGTTGAGAAGGAAGGAGCAGGTGCAACATGGCAGGAAAACTACCAGGAGGAGGGTTGGCCTGAGCCCTGAATGCACCCCAGTGCAGCAGCCATAAGACAGGTAGAAGTGTTACTTTGACTGTAACATTCTCAAACTCTCAAGGGGTCAAGATTAAAACGAAACGTGCATTCATTGAATCACTGGCCTTTTCAGCAAATCCTGTTTACAATGGCAGTAAGACAGACTTGCCTCTGTCCCACTGGCATTTCACTGCCATTTAGCCGTAAGAAACAAAACATTTAGTGGTAGTTAGTCCAATTATGAAGCTGTTATCTACCTTTCTCAAAGCCTCACTGCATGTTCAGATTGCCTTATTAATGGGGGCGGGGTGTACCATTTGCATTAATCACTGGGTAAGCAGTTGCAGATGCTTTGTGCATTGTTTGATTGATGTGTAGATGTGGGATTATTCAGGTGAGAGGAGATAATGGAATATTGATGCTAACGCTGCTCCAAAATTAAATATGAAGACATGTATAAATGTAACCATCGTTTTGCGAAAATGTGTGGAAAGAAACATTTTAAAAGAAAGATTTCGTCATTATGTAAATCATATTCAGCCCCTTTGTTTATTTTTTCTGTCACATGGAAATTCTTAAAACCATGATCTGCACTTAAAAATCTGTGCATTCGAATTTGTTTTCTCATTTAGGTCCTCACGGTGAATGATAGGATCCTCACATTAACAGGAGCTGGATTCTTAATGAATAGATTCAATGAAATAATCAATTGAATGATTTAGTGGTTTTGAAGTCTTGCTTATTTATTTATTTTTTCACAAATATGTAATTCCAATCAGGAACACATACAACTTCTCTGATGTTTGACCACACCGAAGGCTGCGGAAACAAGTGGTAATACTTATTATCACCGTATGAATGCAGTGTGGTTTATTTGTACAGAGTTCTGTGTTCCCAATGCATCAAACCTGAAGCTACATTGCTAATTTGGAGTCATGTTTTGGACCACTGGATGAAATGAATGCATGTCAATAATTCACTTAATATCTGTAGTTATATTGCCAGATGCAAGGTGGGCGTGGCATCAGGGTCCCTTGTCCACTAATCAAGAAATACATTCCCAATATAAAGGATATACTGTAATGCGATTCAATACATTACAACGCATTGCGTTGCTCATATCATGAATGAAAGAATAAATATTTGTACTAGTGGGATAAAACAATAATATCAGACTTCATACCAAACACATCAAAACAAATGTATTGGTATTATAAACCAAGCGCACCCATCACAAGAGTTCTCCCACCAGCAGGCAGCACATCCCTGTCTGACCCAGAACTGGGGTCGGCGTCTTTGGCGAGGGAACATGAATGAATGAATGCATAAATAAATATATAAACTATGACTCGTAAAGAAACAGACCAACAAATATCCAACTGTCAACCATGTTTATCAACGCGCCTTCGACGTGGAGCTGTTATACTTCTAAAATAGTTTTAACTCGGTCCATTCTGTGTGTACATGTAGACACGGGTCACACACAGTAACATCACAGCGGTTTTCGTGGCAGGGAGACGCCCCCCGGATAGTAAAAGTTTTGCTGCCCGATGCCTTACGCCATATTGTTCACGTGATTCCTTCTGGCAGATGTGCGGTGATTGGTTGTGCGCTTGATTAGTTAGGCGCTGGGTGGAGTTAAAACATGACACTATGAGGTTTTCAAGTGAGCTTATTCAAATATATAGGTGGGGAGATATATTCTTTGGATGCAGGTTTTACACATGGAATCACGTCCTCACATCTGCACATTTACATCAATTTTCAGTGAGGAATAACAGGCAATCACATGCACTTGTCTGTGTTGACTCCTAGACTGGAAATGGCAATAAATCTTCATCAGTGTTCATGTTGTTGGTCTTGTCCGTGTGCGTAAGTCCTCCAAAAACGTAGATGATTATGTAGTAAATAAATGCAGATAATGTAGAGGGAGGTCCGTCGATCTGTACATCCAATTTACTCTAGAGCAATAATGGGCCTTGAAGAGCTTCACTTCACAATGTCACCAACAATGACACCATGGTAATTCCTATACATCATAGTATTTTCTGTTTTACTGTGTCTAAGTAAATTAAACCAAGCTTATAAACACTGGTTAATTCATCCATCTGTTAAACTGCCCTCTGTTTTTGATCAAGCAGTTTATATTTGGTTTTTCACAGCTGCCACCTGTCACTGGAAATATGGTTGGTGGAGAAATGACGCTGAACTAAACCCTGGTTTGCGATAAAATCATAAGCTAAAGCACTATAACATCAGACGCTAACTTTGTCTGAGGTGTCATTATGTTTCTTTATGACATTGTGGAGTTGGCTGGCATTCCCCTGCTTGTTCTTTGAATGCAGAGGAATGTCACACACACACACACACGCACGCACGCACCCACGCACGCACGCACGCACGCACGCACACACACACACGCACACACACTAATAGGTTGTTTAGGTTAACTTTACAAAACTTAGAAACCATTATTTCTGGGGTTTTTTTAGCATGATATTTTAGCCGAGGCAGAGAGTGAAGTTTTCATGAAAAGGAAAATAGCTATTCTCCCTGAAATAAACTCATCAGCTTTGCATTTATTACCATTTATTACACAAATTCATTACACAGTACTTGTATGAAGAGTTGTTTAACAGTAGATTTGAACTGACTGAATACTGAACCTTTATAACCAATCAGCTATGCTTAGCTTTCTTTACTGGTCAGGAGTGATATTGTCAATTAATCATTCCAAATCGCCCGTAGGTGTGAGTGTGTGTGTTAGTGATTATCTGTCTTACGTGTGGCTCTGCGGCGCACTGGCGTCATGCCCAGAGTGTCCCCTGCCTCTTGCTTGTGAGTCTGCTAGGATAGACTCCAGTAACCCCTGTGACCAGCTACAGTAGAAGGAAGGAAGCAGATAGTAAAATGAATGAATGGATGAGTGATATTGTCAGCTCAGCTGTCATTCACAGCCTGATCTTTGAAAAAAAACAAGAAACATGCGAGCTGCCGAAACAAGATGAGTGAGGTCTTAATCTTACTTTGCTTGTACTGACTAGGTTTACCAAAGTCGATGTGACAGCTCAGGCATCAACAAAACGGATGGGCAACTGAGCTGAAACGTTTGCTGTCAGTGCCGAGCCTCGGCACGAATGAGCAGTGATGCATTCACTTACTAATGTGTGCTGAAGTGTTTCTGAATGATGATTCATTCACATACCGTTCAACATATGCGCTAACGTGCATCTTAAAAGTGATACAAAATCTTATTAGGGGGATGAAAGCATTAACTACACAGACTGTGACGCTTTAATCACCTTGGAAAGAAGTGATGAGAATCAGTGATGTAATTTGTGTTATTCACCTCAACAACATGATTATGACTAGTCATCTATCTCTTTGGCAAAGAAATACATCCTCCTAAGTAACCTTCATCTGGGACTCTGAACTTTGAGTATTTAATGCTACAGGTACAGTAGTCCAGTGTTAGAAGCTTTAATGTAACTATTTGGAGCAGACCTCCGTATTGATTTCCTCCTTATAAATTCTTTTTGCACCTTCCACAATCAAAGTGCTCTCAAGTCTGTTCTGATAATTTTATAGAATGATACAGTGCTTGCAATACTTACATACAGTACAGTACTTAAAATATTATCTAATGCATCACATAAAAATCCATCAATTTAGTAAAAGAAAACCAAACTTCCAATGTGAATTTCCGGAGGAGATGAATGCCGTCAGAAATTGATTGGGCACAGGCGAGTCTCGCTATCAGCGAGTTATTTCTTTGTTCAGTTCATATTCTCGAAATTGTGATTAATTACAGGACTTTCTTCTAATAAGCTCTCTGTGAAAAAAACAACTTTTAAAGTTTCTAACAAGCATAATCCACACAAATGTACTGTAGTTACTCTTCTGACAGGGTTATGCTCACTCTGTGTTCTTCAGCTCATTTCAGTAGCGAGCTTTCTTGTGTGCCTGAGGCTTCATCTTAGTTAGATTTAGAGAAACAAGAAATTCATAAGTCAAATCCTGTCACTATATTGCTGTAGCAGTTGCTAAGATACTAGTGACTCATTACTCGAAGCAATGGTTTCCTGAATGTGATTCAAGTTCATTTTTTATCTCACAGAGAAATTTCACTGTGGTATCAACTTGATGAGTCCTGTCAAACTAATTTTTAAAGAGAGGCTGCCTCATGCACAAATGTAATTACCAAAGGCATGCTCATAATTCAAATCAAAGGTGATTGGCTGACATTTAAAAAAAAAACGCCGTCTTGTTAGAATTTAGAGGGTACAAATTTTGAAGATGACAAATTTGTACCTCATGTATCAGGTATTAAATGGCTCCAGACCTGACCAGAAGCAATTAATTTTCTGTTGACTCCCATCTCAAATATCAACCTCAGTGATGTAAACTGTTCCGTAGATTAGATGTGATCATTCATGTGGGGTCAATTGGATTTTTTACATTATGAGTAGGTTTATTCCTGCTAATAGAGGACTTTTGATTGAACTTCTCCCATATCTTTCCCCGTGTTTGTGTATGAGCACTCCTCCGGGTCCACTCGGAATCTCTGCATTTTCATTTCTCTCTGAAAGGGCTAGAAAATGAGCCTCTTGTTTTGTTTTCAGGTACAACAATCAGTGAGGACCTGACTGACTAGTATCTGTAAGTGCAAACTACAGCTTACGGCTGTTGACAGGGAGTACATTCGCGATAGTCTTAAATAAACAGTGCTATTGAAGTGTCAATCATTTTAAGAACACACATGTGAACCAAAGTAAGCTCTGATGTTTTCCAACATTTTTGTCCAGTTGTTTCTGTTTGTGTTTGTTTTCCATGGAAACATTCTGTGCAGGATATAGATGACTATGAGTCAAGCAGAGAGAACAAGCTCACCAGTGATGTCATAGATACGGATTGATGAGGGACGTTCACTGCTTATTTCAGAGGCCTGCTGATAAACAATTATTACAAATACATATATATTATACATTTTCTGATGGTTTAGGTTTTGATGGCACTGGTGGATATACACACTCTCTGAGTGCTTTCTAGTTACTTCTGTGTTCATTTGCATTTGACATCTTAATATCAACCTGTTTTGAATGGCATACTCCAGAATCACTTGGCTGTGAAAATTTTTTTGTTCCTCTGTGGTAAGACATTGAAGGAAGATCATGCGCCACTTCTCTGTACCTTAGACAGTATCTACCCACCAACATAATCCTGGATTTCTATCCCAGGCATTTGGTCAGGTAGTAAACCCCATCTCTTCCTGAGCTTTTGCTGAAAAAGTAGAGTTAGTCAGATGTGGTAACTGTGCTGCTTTAGAGGTTCATCACGCTCATAGATTTGCTAAACCACTTTTCTGTGTCTGAACTCATAGACACCGTGTCTCACATGAAAATATCCTCCTGCTCCTTTGACATTACTCTCGGTTTATATTTAAAATTCTACATTGTGTATGGCCTGATTTACTTCTCAGTTCACTGTCCACTGGCAATGTCCCAATTTATTTTAGGTCTGCTTGTGTCCAACCAGTCTTTTTAAACCTGGGATGGATCCTGCTGCCGCCGACAATCACTGTCCACATTCTACCGCTACTTTTATCTCTAAGACTGTTAAAAGAATATTTCAAAACTGCTTCTCAATGCTGGTGAGAAACTATAATACAGTGGATAAAATAATTATTGAACAAATAAATATATTTACTGAGACAAATAGTGACATGTTTCCCCACTGTGTATAAAATTTGAAAATGCTGATGAGACTTAGCTATACTGTACTCACCAGTTAAGAACACTGACCTCACTATGGCCAGCTCCTTCCAAGATTTGCCAAATAAAAGTAATTAAAAGTAATTAATTTTCTTACAATTTAAATATATAAATTATTCTCAATGGGCTTTCTTGCATGACGAACAAACCATGTCACCTTTTAATTTTCATGAAACGTCATCAAGGTTACAGTAAATGTTCAAGTCCCTTTTAACAGTAATTTAGATTTTTGTCATACATTCATCTTCTTGAAAATGGGATGATCGTAATCGTTCCGTCTTCATACTGCATTGGTTGATCATTTAAAATATTATGGGAAAATATTACATGTTGAGGAAGATTATTTGTTACTTACAATTTGTGACAGTAGCTTGGACGTGAACGTTTTTAGTCGATTACAGATGGAGAAAGTCAAATTCATACATTTGTTTGAAGTAAAGCAGATGTATTTGTTGAGTATCATTTAGTATGAACAGTTCGCTTGTAATCACATATTTAGTTGTTTGTTTAGTCGGCAACAAATAGAACATTCAGGTTTTGAGTCAGATTTGTTTTTGATATATTTTCATTATCAGAACCTAGAATGAAATTAATGACTGAAACAAGATTCTTAATACTTGAAGGAACTTATCAGAGTTTGCACAAAATACCCATTGCTTCGATAAAACCTTCATATGATGTATTTCCGTGAGTATAATAACGCCACCAAAGACCCGTTCTGACTTGCTACCTTTAATTCCCTGGTTATCATAACATAGTTGGATGATGTTGGTTCTCAAGCTGTTCACATTTTATTTCTACAAAATATATTAGTTTTTAAGGTAAGGGTAGAGATTGGCTTTAAATTCTGCCGTACCCGTGATCCTCAGAAGCTGTTACCATGGAGAACAATAATGTCATAGGAATGCAGTACAATGTTTCAGTAATCCCCTGGGTGTTGAGCTCAGATCTAGCAGACATAGGGTATTATTACCATTGATTTAAAGTTCTGTTTGTGTCTGTAGAAAATGACTTTCCACTAAACAGAGAGCATCTCATTTCATCTGGAAAGATAGCTTTAAAAAATATAAAAAGGCCCTCTGCAACAAGAACAGCCCATTACTGAGTATTAATAGAGGAAAAGAAGAACCTCATCAGGTTGACAGAGTCATAGCCCTGTTTGGGGCTATGACTCTGTATTGTATTCTTGTAACCCTCAGTAGAAATGACTTTATGAGCATTTCGATCATAAAATTCTACCTATTAGAGGGACAATTTATCACCTCTTGCTCTCAGCTAATAGAAATTCGTCTCCAAACACAACACAAAAAACTGACTTCTTTTAGTTCTTCATTGAAGCCACGCTATCCCAGACCCCTGCTTAGTTTGTATTAAGCATTTCTATTTCAGATAGGACCAGATTTGCCTTTGTTAACTACAAACATTAACGGTTTCAGCTGTATACATCAAGCACACTCATAGTATCTTCCCATTCTCTCTAAAACCCTCAATAAAGCAGTTGCTGATGTTTTCTGTAATTGTCACACTGCAATTGTTTCAAGGTTTAGAGAGCATAATAATGGTACATCCTCAACATCCGAGGTTACTAAATTAATGGATTTGACTGCAATGGGCTTCTGTGACCATACAGGAAACAAATATGGATAAACTTTAATATAGGAATTTTGAAATGGAATGAAATGGACTGCTCAGTATAGCTGTCTGAGCACTGGGTTCTAGTGTTGCTATATATATATATATATATATCATATGTCCATCCACATATGACATTTGCTCCACCTCAGTTACTGACATATTGTATCTGGGAATTTAACTTTGTTCACACATTTTAACAGGCATTGTTCACTTTCACCCATAAGATATTTCTCCTGTATTGGCATCTCTGCACTGCTGAATACAACTTTTCTCATGCCGAGGCCAAAGCTCTTAAAGCCACCATCATGCCTATAAGAACTCATATTTCCTGATTACCCGACAACGACACTACGTTCTTTAACAATTATGCCAGGAAGAAAATTTGAACCACAGCAGTTTGGTGCTGCACCTCTATTTCTTTTATTTATATGTGAACTAAATGTTTTGCTACAATTCATTATCACATAACATAACCTTCAATGAACAAATACTTGGAGAGGCATTACACTGGGTGTCGTTTGAGTTGACTTTAACAAGAAGCCCAATTGAGATATCACTAAAATATAAAACATATATATAAATAGCACAAGATGCTTAAAACTTACATATGTTATGTCCTTTGTGTATTGGTAGTGGATCTTAATGGCTTCTACATACAATTGCAAAATAGGAAAGACTGCAGGCTTTTTTTCCTATCAAGTTTCACAATTCCACTGGGACATTTTATGGGTGATATTTTGTGTGCTTCATTTGATGTTGCTGTTGATATTGTTTTTGAAGTTTGTGTTTTTGATGCTTGTAGGTCCTTAGAGATAAGAATCATAAGCATCACACAGGCAATGAAAATAATGACTCAAAATAAAAAAGAAATGTACAGGACTGTTGAATGAAATTTACATGGCTTAGTGTTGAGTAGCAGATCAGTGTGAGGTCAGCCATGATGTGTGTGTTTGTGCATACATATTTAAACATGCACACGCACGCACGCACGCACACACACACACACGCACGCACACACACACACACACACACACACACACACACACACACACATACCTGTTGAAATGTACCCTGGATGAATTGTGAATTGAACAGCCTCTTAGCTTTGTATAACTACAGGTGGAAAGAAAGTAGAATACTGCAGACTATTGCAGCTGTGTTTCTGCCAGATCAATAAACACATTCCTTTTCTCTTTCTGAAGAACAACTTGAGGAGGATAAGTTGCATAGTAATGAAGGTAAAGTATTATCGTCTGAGCTCAAAAACACTCATTTTGGCTGCTCACCTTCAACTATTTCACCTTTGAACTGTTCCTTTGTTTTTCATTCTTTCTCTACAGAAAGTTTACTTTTCGTAGAAGTTGGCTTATTTCATGACTCATGCAGCTTTGAACTATTGTCTTCTGGCAGACCCATTTTTCAGACTCGCTTGTGCCATCCATTCATGCTTAGTCTGCTTCACATCAGCATTTCTGTACAGCAATGCATGACTAAAGGCTTGTGCATCAATGCCCACATATATCTGTGACTATTAAAGACTTATGGCTTTAGTAGTTGTTGAAATACTTCTATTATGTTATGACGACTTACATTTGACATGTTGACTTTTTTAGTCATTCATTTGATTTGATCCAAAAATGTCTTTGACTCTGGGTGCCTACAGGGAAGTGTATTCTGATATTTTCATATGTGACATATACAGTCAATATTGTTGAATATTTGCATATACTAAAATAAAATTTGGCCCTTTTGTCTAGCAGTAGATGAAAATAATACCTTTACCCGTTTAGCTTCATTCACTACCATTCTTTTAAGACACCTTCTAGAGTTGAGGGGAATCATTGCTGATTTTAGTACAGTGGAAATAATACTCAGTGAACAGGCTTAATGAAGTTTTAACGCATTTTTCATGTCTTGCTTACTCCAATCATCTCTGATGGTATTTCTTCTTCCTGCCTACCTCATCCTTATCAGAAAGTGCTCTGAAAATATGCCCAATATTTACATAATGAGTATAGGGCAGACTTCATCCATATCTGTGTGCATCTTTAATGCAGAGCATATATGGGCCTTAATTTGTTCAAGGATGAATTCCCTTTACTCTTGAAATGCTCACCTGCTGTCAAGATGACTTTTCACCGCAGTCAAGAATTGCATTTAGTGACTGTTTCAATATTAAGTGTATGATGAAGATCTATTTAGTTTGACTTATTACAATATATTATGCAAATGTTTACCTCAATCATGATGATTTTTTTCACCCACCTTATGTGACCTGCCCTTTATTTTCTACTGATTTCAAATATCTACAGTTGAGAATTCTAAAACATTTGTGTTTGTAGTTCTGAAAGATAATTCAAAAGCAAAGTTTTATTTTTTATTTTATTTTATTCTTTTTAAAGAGAAATTCAGTATTTTTACAAGGACAGAAAAATTTAAGGATAGAGGTTGTTTTTTGCTGTACATATTATAAAGCCCTGGGCTATGTAAGTAACACTGACTTGACATTGGATAGTAGTTGAACAGAAAATCCTGTTTATATTTCTAATAAGCTGTGATCAGTATTAATAATGTTACATTTAATTTTATTGTGCTGGTTTTGTGCCAGAAGGTTTCCAGACATACGGTATATCTCAACCAGAAGAAATTTAAACAAAATTTTCCCCAGACTGAAGATAATCCGTGTGATCTGTTAACATACATTTTAAACAGAATTTCATAAACTTGGGCTATGTGGGCATAAAATCATATTTTTTTCTTCCAACAGGGAGCCAAGTGAAGCAGGACTGGTCTATCCAGTGGCCCACCTCTGAATCAGGCAAAGAAAACACTCCTGTATGCCAACCAGAGGCCAGCCAGTGGATCCGGTTCCAGCTCTCTCAAAGCCCCAAAGTCCAGTCCAAGTACAACCAGCACATATGCCAGAGCCCCCAGGCTGTGGCCCCCCCTTTATATGCCGATCGACTGACTGTCGATAGCCCCACCACAGGGCTCTTCCCACCCTTGGACTCCGGGCATCGATCCCTGCCTCCTTCACCCCGCCAGAGGCATTTTGGCCACACGCCTCCCCGGACTCCATTAGTAGTCAACACCATGACCCCGCCTGGGACCCCCCCTATGCGGCGAAGAAACAAAGTTAAAGCTCCAGGAACGCCACCTCCGCCGAGCCGCAAACTTATCCATCTGCTGCCCGGCTTCACTGCACTGCACCGCAGCAAATCCCATGAGTTTCAGCTGGGAAACCGCTTGGATGACACACAAACACCAAAGTAAGTGATGCACTCTTCTGGATTTTTGCGATGACAAATGTAAACACAATGGTCCAAATTGTAAGCACACAGTGTAAGTCCTGTCACCCTTTCAAATGACTTAAAATTCAGAAACATGCCCCCAAATATATCATGTGTAGTACAAAATACTTTTAATTCGGACTCAAATGTTACTACGTAATTGTTATATGCGAGTACTTGGATGGTTAAGAATTCAGAACTGTAATAAACTTGGTTACTTTCCACCACTGAAGATCCACAAAGCCTTACTGGTTACAAGCGGTATGTAATTAATTTTTATGATATTTTCCCAGTTGTTGTTAATGGGGTTTTGAGCAATTAAACTTTAGACAGTTCCATCTGCTAGAAAGTCTTCAGACCCATAAAATATCTGACTTTCCAAGTCCCCTTGTGCATGACTGGAATAAACATGATGTGGACGAAGTTTAAACATAGGTTAGTAGCAAATTAGGAGTCAGGATGCATATGTCTTATTACACACATTTAATTGACTGTTGACAATATTTAGTTAGAAGTTCTGTTATAGTTTGTTGCTGGTGAATAATTGTCAGCAGTTAACCTCCCCAGAAGTACACATTTAGAAATTCAGTCCTTTTCCGCTCTGCTCAATGGAAGACAAGACTTTGCAACATGATTCTGACTGATCCAACTGACATAAAGAGGAAGTCAAAGGCCCATCTTTCCCTTTAACAGTTTTACCAGAACATTATCAACCACCAGAGTCCAATCAGATTAATTCCTAGGAGGACATCATTGCCCATAAAGAACCTAGAGCCTGACGGTGAAGATAAGCGGCCTTGAGGCTGAGATCCTGACCGGCCGTTCTTGTGTCTGGTACTATGCTGATCAGATTTTCCACAAACAGGGTCGACCACTGCTAGGTAATCAGGAACCACAGTACGCCTCAGGAGAGCTGCACTCATTTTGATAATGCCATTATATGACAGTGGCCTATCACTGCTACACTTTGTAAGTTGATATTTGGGAGTTGTCCTCGGCTTTGACAGAAGCCATCTGGGTTACATTCGGTGTTCTGCTTCGTTTGTGGACAGGATTCAGTCCACACGTGTCTACGCATGTGGGTGTTCGTATCTGTATCTGCACGGTGAGGAGTGCATCAAAGCTGCAGTGAATAGACTCAAACGGCATTAGAGAATTGATTACCGGTCCCTGAGCGCTGATAGGCTGCAGGCTTTGAGTTGAGTCCCTTTAATCAATGGGCTGTGTGTGCCTGGAAATGTTGCAACTAATCGAGACCTGGCAGATCTGCTGGCTTCTTCGATAGCCAAGTACCTCTCGTAATATATCATAATTGGTTGGAGGATGATGCTGGCAAGCATCAAGTCAGAGTGGTTCAGTTCTGGTATGAGACACTTGTACTTGTGTTTTTTGTATCCATGTGTGCAACAGAATTGGCTTCACTGCAGAGTTGGCATCTGTTTTCTTTTGATGTAAGAGAAAATGATCACAATTAAGGGAGTGATCATTCCATATTATTTTTTCCTAAATCCTCTATTAAGATGACAAATTCTAAACTGTTATTTCACTTAATGGTTCAGGATGGAAAAAAAAACACAGAAGCAAACTGATTCTAAAGGAATAATCTAAAATATTACACACACACACGCGCGCACACACACACACACACACACACACACACACACACACACACACACACACACACACACACACATTCTTAATTGTTATTCCTATTCTTAATCATCTAGCTAATCTAAAATCTAATCTAAAATAATCTAAAATATTACACACACACGCGCACGCACGCACACACACACACACACACACACACACACACACACACACACACACACACACACACACACACACACACACACACACACACACACACACACACACACACACACACACACACACACACACACACACACACACTCTTTGCTGATTCACTGGTTGTCTCATACTGCCATTTCCCTCTAATTACCAACCTTAGGATTTTTAGGATTTTAATAACCTCAGAGGTCCACATATAGTTCTAATTGCTTGGTTCTGTGGCCGGGACAAAATAACCAGGGATTATCCTCTGACCCGAAGAGACATTTTCATCCTTTTAGCTTAATGAGATAAGCTATCGTTGCGGAATATGACCTAAAGATAGTGCAGTGCAAGTATTTCCGTTAACTTCATAATTGAAAGGTTATTACACCATAGACTATGCATGGACAAAATGTACATTTATTGTATTAGGCATTGGGGCACATTATATTTCAATCATTATATGTTGATACTAAAGTTTTTAATGTCCATTTATGGTTATAATCAATGTTTTTGGATAATGTTCTAAGAAGTGCTTCCTGCTTTAAAGTTAAAGTCTTAAAGTTGTCATTAAATGCAATGCCTGTGTCTGATGGCTTTTCTAATGCACAGCAGCCTCAGTTCCAGGATGATGTGCTTTTCTGAACTGTTTTCTTCACATTAACTTAAGAATTCTGCAAATTCTCTATTTTTCCTTGGGTTGCCTTTCATCTTTTCCTTCATAACTTTGATTGTCTTGGTTTAATGTGTTTTTCTATGTGATAATGCCTATTCATTCTGGCTTATTGTAAACCATATGCAGAAATAATGATCAAAAAGCCTCCTTGCTGATGTGTTTAGTAATATCTATGAATATCTTTGAATGATAATCTCAGTCTGAGATGAGCTTTCAAAAGTTGGGATTCATTGGAAAGCAAAGTTTTGTTTGCTTTCCAATGAATCCTAATGTTCAAATTTATTCAGTTGTGACTCGGTCCTCAGCCTACTGACAAACACATTTGCGTTTGTCTTGTGGGTATATACTGTACATTGTTGGATGGAACTTTAAAGTATCAGAAAAAAATCAAGGTTTGCTTTACAGTTACGAAGGGCTTCCAAAAATTTTGACAGGCCTGTACAGTATTTGTCACTGTTCGTCTTCTCAGAATCTGCAATCTGGACATTTATCAAGATGAAAAACCCTCATCCTTCTTATTCAACTTTATAGACTTTCTTGGTCATCTTGATCTTTCTTATTGACACGAGCATTTAGTGTTCAACGCGACTGTGATCAGCATGGAAAGAGGCTGCATGTTAACAATCATTGTCAGTGATGACTTGCTGGATTTTTTTTTTTTTTGCTGTTATGATTTCCCAGGAGTTTAATCAGTTTTGACACAATGGGAAGAAAACTGAAGCAGCAAAAAGTGGAATTGGTGATCATATGTTCATGTAAACAACACCATGCACACACTGTACACACATAAATGTATTGTTGTTTGATTTTTATTTTTGAGTAGCACTGAGAACACTTATATTCTTTTTCAAATGGTATTCCTTCGACTTTTCAAGTGCCGATTACTTTAAATCCCGATCAGTGTTTGATGAGGTCCCTTATGTCACCTACATGTAAAATACTTACTATCTTGAAGTGGGCAGAACTAAACCAAATCACAATCTTCCTGTAACTTTGTTATTTTTGTGGATAAAATAAACCTTGCTGGTGTCACATAATTATACAAGTTTTTTTCATTCAAGGTGTGTAATTATTTGGAAACACAGCATTTTGTGGTGGCTAAGTAGGTTTCCAAATGGCAAAGTGTAATTAACAAACTAAAAATGAATATTCATCGACAGCCCCATTTCAACAAATAACTCAAATACAGTAGGTAAAGAGAAAAGTTTTAACATGAAAAAAGCATTAATATTAAGAACAGGACCAAACAGATTTTAATTCAAGTTCACACAGGGGTCTTCTTCACTGTACTTGAAGTATTGTAGATTTTTTATTTAATAATGCTAACATATATAATATCTGATACAAAACAAATTTGATATTAATGGTACTTTTTCTCCATTGTACTTCATTGCATAACAGCAGATAGATACAGAGCTCTTGTTCCTATGGTAATGACTTCAGGTCCTGTCTAATAGATGTACTCTAAAAGTAGAACATGGCATACCATTAACAGGTTTCAGTATCTTACCGATTAGGGAAATCAAGTGAGTTGTTTCTCCTACAGCTGAAGTCACAAAAGACTTCTTACTTCTTTTGTTTTTACTTGCTTCATCCTTACATTGGAAATTATGATCCTCGATTTTTTACTGGGTGGATTGAGATTCAGTAAATGTCTTTTTTTGTCATTAATGCCTTCGTGTGTAGATGAATTGAATATCGTCGGATGACTGTTATAATGAAAGTACTCCTGCTGAATCAGCCATGCCACCTGTATATGACCTGTCATTGACATCAACGCTTGAAAATTACTCTGAAGTTTTGGACAAAAGAATTGGATGATGCCAGTTACCAGAAAATACAGTACATATACACTGTACAAATTTTTTAAAAATGAGATGTAAAATATTTATGAAATAAGCATATGTTTGATGGATTTAATATATTGTCAAATGTTTAGATGATATTTACAAAAAAACAGGAGTGATAGATAAGCAACCGCACATACATTCTAATTTCCAGGGAAGAGTGTGACAGTAACGTCAGTTTGCATATGTTTTCAACCCTTCTATATCCGTCCCTTCTCTTTCCTCCCTGTGCCCTTTTCAAAGCAGAGAGGCTCTCTGAGCTGGAGTGTCAATTAATGAACCTTGTTGTCTATGTTAATGAGTGGTAACATGCACGCTTGGAAAAGGCCAAGTGACTTTTCAGTCCGTCACATTCCTACTTGGCGTGTCGCACCAAGATCATACTGGAAGCAGCCGTGTTTGTTTTCCACTGTCTCTTGTGTTCCCCTTGCCTTCCAGTGGAAATGGTAATATCGTATAGTTAATACCACCTCATGAGACTTTCACAGCTTTTTGAATGTTAAGCACTTTCTTATTGAATTGAATGTTTGCTAATAAATCACACAGTGCCAGGGGTTGGCATGATTCACCCTCTGCTTCTCTTAGGGTAATTTTACCATGCAACTCTCAGGGGAAACAAATTTGCATTCCTTCCATGACTAATTTAGCTGTATGCTTTCACTGAGTTGGTGTACACATCATATATTTTGCTCCCTCTTTCCCTTTCCCCCTTATCTCTCTGTAGCCTTTTGTCTTTCCTTTCACCCCTCTCGTAATGCATGTCTTTTGAGAGCTTGTCAATGTGTTATTTAACGTCATCTATAACGTCTACCAATTCAGATAGAGAATACATATTTTATTTGATTTCTTTTTCTGTGCAGTGTGATGGGAACTGATGAAATGTTGATGACATTGACTGGGATCGAGCATCGCATTATTTCTGGTAGAGAATTCACTAAAAGGCAGCTATGAGGTGGTACATAGTGTGTTAAAGACACTATCTGTCATCTAAATGTAAAATAGATAAGATCTACACCTGAACAGGACCTAAAATTGACTTTCAGATGTTTAAAGATATGGACAAACAACATTAGGCTTATGATACAGTAAATATTCTAGGTACTACGGTATTTATTATATTTTTAATGTGATGGATGGTTCAAATCAGCAGTGTTGGAAAACATAATGCTGAAAAAATGCTTTGTTTAGAAGTAATTTAGTTTAGACTGAAAGTAAAAACTAGAGGGAATGAAACAAAACACAGGATGAAACAAATTAGTTTTATATTTAATATTCTGAAGAATTTTATGTCCATTAAAAAGTTAAATGGACAAAAATAAATTGTTTTCTTGAAGTTTGTCCAAGAGTGATTTACTTTTAAACGTATTCTGTTTTTTTGCATGCTATCATTATTATGGTAAAAAATAGGTAGAAGTTTTAAAAACATTTAAATGCATGATTCAATTAAATTCTACATTATTTACTACATTACATCATCACAGTTGATGACTCCTCAGAGGCATATTACCGTATTTTTCGCATATATATAATATTCATATTAATATTGGTTAAAAACATGATCGCTGAAAAAAATCCGGCAGTCTGGCCGCCAGTCATGCCGCACTCCGCCACCAGAGGAGCTCCCTCACAAGGCACTCGGGCCCACGCCCCCTAACAACGGTAGTCAAGGGGCGTCACCGAAGTCCCGGCTCTGACGGAGCTGCTCTCAGACGGTAGAGCAGACTGTAGGAGCACCGATGATTACGTAGGAATACATAAGGAACGTTCAACAATTCTATTTAAAGTTTGACTGACTGACTGATCTCAGTATTTCCTAACTATTTGGCGTCGTAAATAACCCACTTTACGGTGTCTGACGGCAGATAGACACCGACTTTAAGGTCAGTTCTAGGAGTAAAACCGTCACATTTTCCAGTAAATTAGCAGCCTGACATTAAAAACTAGTTAAAAAATTGTTTAGGACACAAAGCAGCAAATAGCTGCACCTCACCTCCGACTGGACTACTGATTGATCGAAACAATACTTAAGTAATAAATGAAGACGAGCTTTGGAGCTTAAATATCTGCTTCAAACTTCAGATCAGGAAATAATCCGCTCTGTTCGCACTAACTGCACTTGTAATGAATTTAACCAGTTTTTAATGTCAGGTTTTTTAATATGGGTGTTGACTTCTTTCTAAGATGGCAAAGTGATCGAGTGATCGGGTTTCCTTGATGAGGCTCATAATGGCTTATTGACATAACAATAGGGGCCATTCGAAGGTAGTCAGGAAGTCATGAATGCAATCATGACTATCTGAGCATCGCGGCTCAATCTAGTGGATGGATTGCGCAACTACAGCCGCTGCAGTTTATCAAATACATTTTATTTATTTTTTATTGTGTGCGCCTTATATATGAAATAAATTATAAAACAAACAAATTATTGAGGGTGCGACTTATAGTGCAGAAAATACTGTAATTTAAAATGTGAGCTGTATTAGTGTGCCTGTGTTTTTCATTTATGTTTGCAAGCAAACATTTTTAGTGTTGCAAATATCAGTTCTGTCAGTTCTCAGAAACAATGATTCTTCGTTTAAACCACAAAACACTCAACAAGAAGATACTCTCAGTTTTTTAAAAAAGTTAAATAGCTAGAAAATAATATTTGGTGATAAAAAACATAATTGGATTTGAGAAAAGCTTTGTTGAATTAAGCCCAGTCACCTTGAGAAGGTTATGTTTTGTTTTGTTTTTTTTGCCTTGCTGCTCGTCTGTTTGTCTCTTGTGGGGGTTACCACTACTAGAAATACTCTGTATAAATGCATTTTCTCTGCTGAAACGTAGCTTGTTTGTGAAGGTTTGGAGAAGGGAATAACAATACAACAAAGACTGAAGTCTCTTAAGAATGCTGCAGTTGTTGTGTTGTTCAGACATTGTCAATATAATTTTGCATTAGACTGCTCTGCTATCAATATTTTATGTTGCCTTGATTAAATACTCAACTAGATATTGAGAAAGATGTATTAAAAAATCTTATAATTAAATGCAGAAGCTCCCCTACTTATCACAACTAAAATTAGTCTTCACTATTATTGCACTTTGTCTCATGGAATAATCTGTAATTTCAAGACGTTAATTACCTTTCATTACAGAAAAAGAGTGGCCCTGAAAATTCAGCCTGTATCAAATTGATGCTATTGCTCCCTTGAGGATCTGCTGAGATACAGATTGTTGAGACACACACACATCTTCACATTATCGGATGACCTCTGACCCTTGAACGATTTTTGGTTCCAGATTTGGAATGTTCTCTGCACATTAAAGTGTTTTGCAACAGGTTGTGTATGTCAACACTGCAAAATAATGCGTGTATGTATGTGAGAGAGGGATGAAGAGCAGCAGTCGCCCCAGTGTTGGGCTAAGGGGATTGCGAGTGTGTGTCTTCTTTCATTTGCAGACAAGAGCTCATCCATGTTAATCATGGCTTTTGCCCCACTGCCATTAATGACAAGTCAGGTGGGAGTGGATGTCAACATCAGACCCTTAACAGCCAGATGCTCCTACCTTTGCATCCATCCACTGACTATCGGCCATAATGGGTAGCTTCTGCTGGCATCCCAGAAATTGAAGTCATGATTATGAATTTATATTAGTGTTTAGAGGTAGTGGTTTGTTAAAAAGCCACAGTTTGACAGAGGAGAATGGATTTATTAGTCTGAGAGTTTTCCTGTGTTGTCTTATAAAAAAATTGGAGCTGGTTGGAGCGGTAAACAGAAGTTATCCTTAAAGTTAAATTCTTATGTAAGATGCAGAAAAAAAAATCAGCGTACAAAATGTCTTTTTCCTTTTGTAAAAAATTTTTTTTTGCTTTTGCATCAATTTAGTAAATCTCAAGTTTCCTTGCGTGTTCATGTTCAATACCAGAGTGTGAATTTGGAAAATGTCAAGCATTGCTCAAACAGACCAACCAAAGTAAAAGACCATTTTGGCAGCTGCTATTTGATTGATTTACCAGTTTTACTGTCCTACAACCATAATGGGAGTTATTACCATCATTCATCACTCGGGCCATTGGAGTGAAGCTTTCATCTCCGTGCGTCTCTTTGATGTTCAAGTCAAGATGGATAACAACTCCTCCGGGTTCCATATTGTCCCTGACCTCCTCCTTTTTTAGGCTGCCTGTCATTTAATGCTCAGCTTGTGCTGTAAAAAACACCGCTTAACCCACACAGATGTGGGTTAGATACTTGGCTTGCTTTCAGTGCCGCTGCTTTAATACTTCAATTAGAGGGGATAAGGTTTGATCTACGGTTTCAATTTGACTGGGATGTGAAAATAATTTCTCCTTCAATTCAATGCTAGAGAAAATGAGCACCAACTACGAGAAGGTTGGGACATGATAAAATGTCAGCATCTAAGACCACTGATTGCAACCCTGAAAAGGACATTTACATTGATTTTTCTTTTTAGATATAAGACTTAATTCAGTTTTTTATGATAACATTTACTACTTGAACATTTATTACATCAATTTATACATTTGTAGTTCAGAAAAAAGACAGAAACTGGAGATTAGCAAACAATAAAAAGGTACCAGAGCATATGAGCTAATAGATATGTCAATGCAAGAGTTCTAATGAGGAAAACATCAATAAGTGTTCTTGAGCATTCCCAGCAGATTATTGATGGTTGTCATCAAGCATAATCAGTTTCTTATCATGCCAGAATGATGTATTTTCAATAATGTCATCTCAGTCTGTAGATGGGTATCTTAAATCTAAATAGCATAGGTTGTTTTAGCAGACTTTGATGGTATGTAGGCAAGTTTATAAGAGAGAGAAACATGAGAACATTATACCTAATATGCAACAACTCAGCTCTGATGATCGTTTGAATATCATTTTTATATCATCAGTCCTTTATATGCACACATTAAGAGCTTATGTCTGTTCCTTCATCTCCTCTTTCGCCTTTGCGGGTCACCAAAGTTGCTGTAGCCTATCCCAGCAGACATATAGACAAGAGGTGGAGGACACTCCAGACATGACGCCCGTGCACCGTGGGGCCGCATGAAAGACAATCCCTCACACACACACTCACACTTTGAAACAATTGGAACAAAGTTTGGAACCAACCAAGTAACTTGAAAAGTGCATGTTTTTGGAGCTGGGAGGAAGCCGGAGAGAACCCATGCAGACACGGGGAAAACATGCAAACTCCGCACATAAAGGACTCGAACCCAGAACCTCCTAGCTGTGATGTTCAGATATCACTGAATCACCTTCAATTTTCATACACTCAGTCCCTTTCTTATGAATTAATAAAACATCTGCAGGATTATAAACTGATATGATAAATCTTTTTAAGCGAGAGCCTGATTTGGAGGATCAGATCGTCTGCTGCGGCACATCTATGCAGGTCAGCCATTAGACACAGATTCCAAGATTATGGAAGCGTCTGCAGTGAAGCAGGCCTTAGGGTTGAACTACATGAGAGAAAACTGTCCATTTTTACTTTTAAACATCTTACTGGCTGAATATTTTGTCAAAACACACCATTACCTCAACCTCACTGGACCTCATGACCCAAAAACGAAGCCCTTTATTCACACCAGAGTGTCGATTTCAAGTAACTTTTGACCATCAAAGGGTAAGATTTTAACATCATGCTATGTTACTGATTATCCTGGCTGCTCCTGGTGTCACTGGTGTCATTAAAATGGACTTCATGCAAATCCTTGCAATGCTGATGGAATATGTGATATGTGTGTGTGTGTGTGATGTTTTAGTGTGTTAGGAGGTGGCTGTTGTAAAGTTTAGAGAAGTGCACAGACAGCTTGTGTGATGATGTCACGGGGATTTGCATTTTGTCTAAGAAATTAGTTATTTGTTTGGGGATGGCTTTGTTTGTGCTGTTTCCTTGTTTTGTTTGTTGCAGTACAATAAACATGTTATAAATATTCCCAAAAAGTTTTAATGGAGTGTGTGTGTGTGTGTGTGTGTGTGTGTGTGGGGGGGGGGGGGGTCCAAATAAGTATAAAATAATAACATGAATTATATAATAGTAGAAATAGTTTAATAGAATAGATTAAATATTTCCAACAACGTTTTCGGTGTTGATTAGCTATGGGGAACTCGCTAACCAGCCAGCCAGCTGGCCAGTGTACAAACCCCTCAGTCACAGAAACTACTGCTGTCAATGGAAGAGATGACTTCAGCAGCATTTCTGTTTATTTTGCACTGAGTTTAGCAGTCCTTTAAATAAACTTTGTATGCAAACAGTGGCAGAGAAGGTGTATAACTGTTGTGTTCTTTAGTGAAATGCTCAACAACTTTTTCCTAAAAATACATCAAAATTATATTTCCTTTAGCCTGTTGCTGGTAAATTAAGTTTGAATTTATGGCACACAAATTAGTGTATGGATGGAAAGAGTAGGAAGGAGGAGTTTTAGTAGCTCATGCCTTTTTCATAAAGGAGCAAAGGTTCTAACGACTGACATAATCAACATAGTCATTGGTTTGACCCCGATTCCAGACTTATCTGCTCTCAACCACCCGCTCAGCTCCAATCTAAAGACCAAAACTTTTCTCCACTCATTTTTATCTGGATAAGAATTTGAACTGAAATCTTAATACTGTATATTGATCAATTCTAGGTGTGTCAATTTCCAAAAAAGATTTTTGGGACAATAAAATTTACCTTTAGGACATTTATCCTTTTTATTGACTTGTTAGAAAAAGATAATAACAAACAAAGTCTATTATCAGCCATCTTGAAGACGAGCGTTCGCAATCATCTTGTCGTCAGAGACTCAGTTCAAACTTCAGCCTTTGTACTTCAGAACAGTCTTAATATTTACTCATGTTAATGTTAAGGAAATATCTGCTGTCATAGGTAACCTAAATGCATCATGTGTCCACAGAAGAGATGACAGCTACAACACACATTTGTTACAAACTTTAACTATAATATCTTCAAACAAGAGCTAGAAGAGTCTGTATATGGACTCTTCTAGTATATGAACTCTATGAAGTTAATGAAGGATGCATGATACACCACATGCAACTGTTGGATATTTACTATTGTTTGCATCAATACACAGAAAAACCTGTTAGCATAGCATCAACTATCCAAAGTTATCACTGACTGAATATGATGGATGGGTGTTTACTGTGTTTTATGAATTGCCAGTAAATGGACTGCCGTTATGTTGCCTGTCTTGTCCCGACCACCCAAAGGGCTTTACAACACAAGGTAGCATTCATCATCCACACAAACTCTCATATGGTGGTGGTCCAGCAACCAGCAACAGGCAACAGCATATTTCAAGTCATGTCCAGACAACGAATCGATCAGTAGCTTTGAAAACATATACGTTTATCCACCATTACCTCTTCTGATGCCTCCACATGACATTAGAATAAAGCTATTTTAACCAGGCAGAGTCTTGCAGTGGTAGTGTGCACCAACACACATCCCTGAGAAGATACTGAGCAAACAACATGTCACTGTCCGCCTTCCTGTCAACTTGTCACTCCTGTGATCCTGCTCACTGGTCCCCAAAACCCTCGTCACGCTTCACATCTGGTCATCAGCACCCCCCCCCCAACTCCACCCCCCATCCCTCCTTCTCATTTTCTGTTTCTAGCACAGGCTTTGTCCTCTTTTTCAATCCTTTGTCTCACTCTTCCACACCTCAGGTGTTTTGCTGTCTCCTCATCATCATATTGAACTTTCAATTCACAACACACACACATGAATCTCATTTCCACTGAGAGTGCTACACCACCCTTGGCCTCTGACAATATGCTGACACCCACCCCTGTCCCAGAAGGTGACACTGCCAGTTAAAAAAGGAGAGCAAGACAGAAAAAGAGTAGGAAAACGTTTTTTTTTAAATCCATCATACAATCATGTGACAATATCAGTGGGGGGTCAGCAGAGGTTGTCTTGATGACAGATCGAATGACGACCAGGATAAAACCTGTGGGCATAGTCACACACCTACCTGCATGAGTTGACAGACACGACCCTCTCAGTGTCCATGAAACATGTGTTGATAATTTTATATATAGTAATGTGTATACATCTCTGACTGGCAGTAAGGTAATTAGGCAAATAAATGAGTTTCATTATATTCAGACATTACTACAAGAAAAGACAATCAAACATGTAGCCAGATTATATGACGTAGTTTGGGGGTTGAGACAGAGGTGACCAGGCATATAAACTATAATGCTGTCTTATTGGCCTTAAAAACTGTACAAATAACAAGCCATCATTGTCTGATGAAAAGGCAAATTAGTCAATCAAATTAAATGTAAATACAAACCTAAATCTAAATTAATTACTGAATTATGTCATTTATTAGTTATTTATTCATGAGGTTTAAGTATAAGCAAAATTGAGAAAGTAAATAAGATTAAGATTGGTTCTATATTATTTCAGCAGGTTTACTGTAATTTCAGAGCCATTGCATCACACACAGTATGCAGATGAATTCAGATTTGTCTGACCTTCATGCAAATGTGGACTCATCCAATTTAGATCAAACAAAATCTTCCACTCGTGAATTTTGTTTAATCATTGAATAAGGATAAGATTTGGTCTGCTCCAGTAACAGTGACTTCCTTTTGGATTAATTGTAACCCTGGCTTTACTACACTGCCTCTGGTAAGAAACAGGTCTAACCTAGGTGGCCATTTTGATACCTGAGACTTCTCAAAGAAAGACGTCCTGCTTGGTATGAAAGAGCTCAAAGCGCCTAAAGTAATTCTCTATTCTAATCATTATTCTAGCCACCTTCATGTCATTTTTCCACAAACTTTCTTAAAGCAGTGAAAAGCTCGGCTGCATGACGTTGGATCACTGGACTATTTGAATAAAAAAGCAACAGGGTGCCTTTTGTTACAATATTGGGCCCAGGAGACCTCTCAGTGTATTTCTATTTAAAGTGTATGAAATGCATATGGAATCTGTTAAGGTTAAATTATTACTTTGTTATTCATTCAGTCTGGTGGGTTTTTTCCCCCCATATGTTCATTTCCTCAATTCAAAGAGCTCACTTATGAAAATTGAGTGTAGGAAGTTTGCATCCATTATATAGCAGTGACGTGCGGTGAGGTTCATGGCTGGTGAGGCACTGACTTCATCATAATCAGATGAAGATCTTTATGAACGTACTAACCTACAGTTTAGATAGATGGATAAATACTTTATTAATCCCGGAGGAAATTGTATAAAAATTGTATAGAAATTGTATAGCTTATTCACAATTTAATAAGCAACAGTGACTGGGTTATTTTTAAAGTCTTGTAGCAGAATTATTTACACATACAAACTGTAACATGCAAATAAGCACATTTAATTACAAAAACTTGACTTGCGGTCATATCTCTCCTTTCGAGACTTGTCCTCTTTTGCTTGTTCTTATCAGATGTGTCTCCTACTGTTTATTTATAAAGCAATTATTCTTTGACCATCAATGTGTATGGCATCATACTTTGAGCGCTTTCAGCCATGGCCATTTTCCAATTAAAAAAAAATCTCTGAGATGAATATAAAGGCAGAGCTTGAATGTTTTACATATCAGAGCACCAAGGAAACATTGCATTTGAAAATTGAGCAACTAGTAGCAACTTAACTGCAGATAGAGATCTATGCAGTATTCATAACCCCCTTTTTTCTGAAACACTCTTGATATGCCAGGATATGAATGTTGCATGTCCTTTGAATCATCGATGGTCTCCTTCTCTGTCCTTGATCAAATGAAACTTCTACCTGAAGGGTTTCACTGTTAGTCTCTGATAGAGAGGATGGAATTGAATGTGGAAAAAGTAGATATTCAGGAGTGTTATATTTACTTATTTATTGCTTGTATATTAATCTTCCTCTTGCTAAAATACAAACCATGTGAGAAACCTTAAATAAAGCTACAATCTCATGTTACTGGTTCTTAAGCCAAAACATGAAGATCTGTGCAAGACAGATATTGACATATTAGAAGGGAGGTGCTATAGTATATACAGTACAAGTTGTCTTTCACAATGGATGAACTTCTATTGATTTTCAACTGATAAAGCAGCTGAAAAAAGCTTCACAGATGCAAGATTCAAACAAATGATCATCATCACAACTTTTCATCCTTGGACTTTTACCAAATTGTTCTGTTAAAACTTTAAATTTTAAACACTGCAGTATATCAAGTGGAAAGTCAGTGGTGTTCTGAAAAGAAACTTTGAAGACATAGTGGGATAAAAGACTTCTACCAGAAGAAATACATGTGGTGATTTCCATCTATGAGAAATACATCACACTGTAAACTCCTAGAGTCTACGAGTCACACTTTCGATTTTTTTTCCACTTACATTTGACAAGTCACCCACCCCCTTCTTCTGTCTTTCTGTATCATGTATTCTCTATGTTTGTCTTGATCTTTTTATACGCCGAGCAGAGAAAAGGTAACTGAAAAGCTGCTTTAACAACTGCGGAGTTCCCATCTGCCCGTCTGCCTTCACAGACAGCCGTTTCAAAACCAAATTTGGGAATCCTCTCCTTTCTTTCTACATTCATTCTCAGTACTCCCTCACTTTTCTCCACAAATCTTTCAAGGGGAGGATAAAAGCATCCATACAGGGTGATGAATGGTTTAATTTAAATTCAAATGACACAAAATGGGCTAATCGGAATAGCTGACAAAAGCAGTGTGATGGAGAAGTGATAACCAGCAGTCTGCTTATTTAATGCAGGAGATGGGAGCAAAGAGTTGGGCTGGTTTACAGGTCTAATTGCCTGACTCACTTTCAGGAGTGAGAGATTGATGTGAGGATAGCACTGCGAGATTCCACACATTATGAGACTTGCTTTTACTGGAATTCAGAACTCACGTTCCTTTTTACATATATAAAGGGCTCTTTTTATACATAAACATTCTTAAACATTTCCAAATTCGTATCGTTATTTGCAAATATGTTGCTGGGCTTGCACTAGGAGGTAGTATAACTAAGCCACTGTGGCTCAGTGTAAAAGAATTGAGTTAGCCACAAAAAGCCACACTCTGTGTCCAAGACAGTGGTGCAGCACGCAGACGACCAATGTTCTTCGCGGGAGGGGGTGGTGGGGTGCGGGGGGCCTCCCCCGGGAAATTTTTTAGAAAATGGGGTTGTTTTCCTGCATTCTGAGGGCAAAATCTTCTGTTCATTTTACCTACAAAAATACACTAAAGTCAACAGTTCAAGCTGAACTATCTTTATTTCTGTCCTACTTTATGCAGGTATAAATGTGAGATTCGACAATTGAAAACTTCCATTCACTATGTGAAGATACAGTCATACAAAATATTACTCAATGTTTACTTGTAAGTTTTAGTTAGAAGACATTTTAACTTTGACCACCACCAACACAATTGGTATGCCATAGTTTCATTTATTTTACTTTTTTTAATTCAATAACATGATTTTTCATTTCAATTTAAAAAGGCATGAAAAATAGCAAGCGAGGTTAATACATATTTACATGCATCGCTGGTTATTCCTGCCGGTCATAGGGAACAAAAGTCTAAGACTGCAAACAAGTATTGATAATATCTTTCATTTACCTTCTGATCGGTCTGTCTCCACTCCTCCCCCCTCTCAGCATTCACCATTTGTTTATTAATGAGGACTTTAACACAAACTCTACTATAAAACACTGGATTCCTTTGATCGATCGTCCTCGCCTTGTCTTACACCAATTCGCGGGTTCAGTTTGTAAAAAAACAATATTTTTGTTTTTCATTGGACGAAAGGAGGTGATGACCCGAGTGCATATTCAATGATCGGGAGCGTTCGGGTCACTTCGGCTATATCCGTCGACATGCTTCGGCTAAATTCTGTCGGCATGCGGAAATAGCGGCGCTATTTATGCTAGCACCGCTCGCTAGCTGAAGTAGTGGCGCTAGTGCCGCTCGCTAGAGGAAGTAGCGGCGATAGCGCCGCTTAGTGGCGGAAATAGCCTAGCGGAAATAGCAGGCGCCGCTAGCGAGCGAAAAAGTTGTAAGTTTTAGCCTTTTTTCCGTAAAAATAAGAACGCCACTGTGGCTACACAGTCTTAAAATCTTGTAGCCAATCTGGAATTTACTACGCCTATGGCAAAGTGGCTAATGGCTAGCGCAAGCCTAACATTGTGAATAACAATGGACACGTCCCATCCCCCCCCCCCACACACACACACATACACACCTGACTGGAGCGGGGCTAACTAGTTAGCCAAATGCTAGCTGACTTCATCAGTTTGTGAGGAACTTTCCGTGTGTAGCTCTGAGCTAGAACATTACCGTACAATGTTGTCATAGCCTGAACAAACTCCCTCTCGGGGATGGCAACGTGATTGGGTATGTCAACCAATCTAATATCGTCAATCACTCTGTCCAATCATAGAGCGCAATTTTGTGAAATCACTCCAGCGAAATCCAATCGTTTTGATTCGGTTCCGGCCATGAATTCCTAAAACTCTAAATATTTATTGATGCATGGAAGTGTTTGTTTACCAGATTCTAGGAGTTGGTCGGGTTAGGGAGGACCACTATGCATATGTAGAGACCTGAAAAAATGTGATTTTCAAAATAGGACCCCTTTAAGCTTCTCAGCTTGCTGCAGTTTAACATGTGGCCTTTGCTAAATGTCTGTGTTTTTCTTAATTTGTTTGATTTGTCTGTTGGCGGTAGCTCACCATTAGCGTGACTGTCATTTGTGTGTTTATAATATTAACATTACTCAATTTATTTGTTATTTCTTTCTATTCATAA